>NC_086444.1:41201039-41481689 GCF_028390025.1 Pseudophryne corroboree | reverse complement strand
GCCCCCCCTTTCCAAGTATTTTCTCTGGGTAGGTGATAATATATCACTCTGCATGTATATACATTTCAGATACATTTATTGCATGAATGTACATGTAGGAGTGGTACAATTTTGACTGGAGACGAGATCATTATCATGTTACTAATGCTTAAATATCCAACATGCAGAGGAATTCTGAAACCTTTGTGACTTTACAAATGAATATACAAAACAATATTATAGAAATATTTTCTGAAAAGAAAAAAAACTGCATGTTCTAAAATCTGGTGTAACCGCTGAGATTGCCTAATTCAGTTAGGGGTGTTACACAACCCATGATCGGCTTGTCAATATTGTACTTGACCCTTGTATCTTCTGCACTGAGCTAATGTCACAATACTGAATGTTGAAAACACTTAAGAAGCTCTGAGGGCAACGCTCAGGGTTCCACATCACCATACACACACTGCCCGCCAGTCAGCTGGAGATGGTTGGATACATGCCATGGGGACATCCTATCGTAGTGTTCATTCTAGCACCCTGCACCTGTCACAACCCATGCAGTTCCTCTTTCCTACCTAGGGTGCCGCTCCCTGCTCTGGTGCTTCTAGCGCACTCTGGTCCTTATCTACAGACCAGAGTGTGCTAGAAGCACCAGAGCAGAGAGTGACACTTCAGACGGGAAAGAGGAACTGCACGGGTTGTGACAGGTGCAGGGTGCTAGAATGAACACTACTATCATTCCGGATCTCAATGCTTGCACCGGTCACACGTCCTGGTTTAGAAGTGGTGGACTGGTAATGGCTTCACAAACACACCTAAAGCGGAACTAGACCTAGACAGGACATTGGTTTGCTGTAGGGAAATGGCACTTTTTGACCGTCTTACAAGAGTAAAAAAAAACATTCCACTTCTTGCTGGCATTTGCCCCTGCGGCTGAAAATATGGAACTGCTTTTCAAGAGATGGGACATGTGGAACCCTGTATATAACTGGCATTTCCCATAAGTTGTAAAAAGACACGCATTGTAGCATACACAACCTCAGCACCCCAGTGCTGTCAGACCATGACGTTGCCTTCAGAGCTTCTGCTTATTAACCATGTATTAACATCATGTTTTGTATTGCACTAACGATCCATGTTCTGTTATATATGTGCCCATGTGTTTTTATTTGGTTTACGTACTACAACATATTGTCGGTGTTTTTGATTTTTTTGTTGTAACGTAGAAAATGTAGCCGCTTCCCCTAAAAAGCGAAATGAACACTTGTGTTACTTATTAGTATAATGTATCCACGTTGGCGACAGGTTGTAATGACCAGAAAGTGGCACATACTATGCCAAGGGTAGGGAAAGCTTAGACTGTAATCTCAGGCCTGTGCAAGAGGCGGGTATACTGTGTGGCAAAAGGTATTCCATTTCTAATACACCGCTCCCCCGGGGTTCTGACGCACAGGTGGCCCAACTCTGTTATCTTATTGGAGGAGTAAAATGAGGGTATCCCATTTGTATGCACACATTATGAAGTCACTATACTCTGACTATAATACTATATATAAATAATACTATATTATATACATTATACATTCTTATAGCCTGCTGAGCTCACTCATTGTTATTTTACTGTATATTATTTTTCTAACGCTACAAAATTTAACATAACAAAAGTTCCCAGTTTTACGGCACTCGCCAGCGGTTGCCCACCCTCCTGGGACTTGTAGTTCAGCAGCTCCTGAGATTTGAAAGTTGCATTTTCTTAATCCTACAAGGTTGCATTACTGCTGTTTTATACGGTTAATTTAACAGCATTTTATTAATGGGACAAGGTTTAAAAATTGACTTTCCACCTCTTCTGAGGTTCCCTACGGGATCACTAATGAAAATGGCCATTACGACAAAATGAGCCAAATCGCAGAGCAGACCACCACATATCGTAATGTCGGACGCACCACCTGCAGCAGTTTCTGCGCTAGGAGTCAGTGGGCTAATGCAGTGAAACGAGCCAAACACTGTACTTGTCTTGTTCTACAGGTGAGTCGTCCTTTGTGCAGGCACAAGTTTATCTGGTGTTCCCACTGGCCAGTAGGAACGAGGCCGCATGTCATGGACCCCAAGATTCAAATAAAGGGCTAAGAAGCACCTACAAAAAATTGATTGATTAAACTGGTGTTAAAGGTTACAGAAATTAGACCTTTACATGGGAGTACCCTCATTTTATTTCTGCCAAATTGTTTACAATTATCTTTACATGTATTTACAGAATATTCTCAAGCTGCTTTCCGCTGTATATGCAGATAATGAACCTGCAGTGATTTGCTTTCTCTATGTAGACCGGCTTAAAGCATGTGAACCGCATTCCCCTAGTATGCACAATCCATGCGTCATGGCTGCAGCACGTAGGGTCAGCTTGTCACAGGCAGTGATGTATGACTGGCTGTGTCCTCTGCGTGTCTTCCCTCATCCTCTATATGCCTGTGTTCGCAGACGGACCACCGGTCGTCACCCATTATGACATCTCTGACACAAACTCCGACCAGGATGTGCTGAACGTGGATAACATGCTGGCTGCAACGGCTGTCAAAGAGCATAACTCTGTAACCAAGCAGGACGCTCCGCCGCCGACATGGCGCACAAGGGGGCTGCTGGAAGAACTGAACGCAGAATTTGGTACTTCTCTTGTTTTATATTGGAGGCAAACAGACTTGTGTTTTGTTTTTTTTTTAAACAATGCAAAACATTATTTTATATTATTATATATTAGTATTTTGGACCTTTTATTATCTGTGATTGCTTAATGCTTAAAATGATCTGCATGGGTACCTGTAGCAGCTGTTCCTGGTGTTGCCAAGTTTTCATTCTCTGTTTCCCACCCATCCTTCCCATCTCTCTCTCTCTCTCTCCTCCAACTACTCGTTCTCTGTCCCACTCTTTCATTCCAATCCCGCTCCTATCTCTCTCCCTGCCCCTCTATCTTTGCCCTCCTCTTTTCCTGTGTCCCGCACCTCTTCCTGTCTCTCTTTCCCTTATTTCCCTTTTCTTTCTCCCTTTCTCTGTCTTTCGCCCTTCTGACCTGTATTTTTCTGTCCCCCTCTTCCACCTTTGTCTCTCCCCCTCTTCCTCTATATTTCTCTGACGTCCTAGTGGATGCTGGGAACTCCGTAAGGACCATGGGGAATAGCGGCTCCGCAGGAGACTGGGCACAAAAGTAAAGCTTTAGGACTACCTGGTGTGCACTGGCTCCTCCCCCTATGACCCTCCTCCAAGCCTCAGTTAGATTTTTGTGCCCGGCCGAGAAGGGTGCACACTAGGGGCTCTCCTGAGCTTCTTAGTGAAAGTTTAGTTTTAGGTTTTTTATTTTCAGTGAGACCTGCTGGCAACAGGCTCACTGCATCGAGGGACTAAGGGGAGAAGAAGCGAACCTGCCTGCTTGCAGCCAGCTTGGGCTTCTTAGGCTACTGGACACCATTAGCTCCAGAGGGACCGAACACAGGCCCAGCCTCGGAGCTCGGTCCCAGAGCCGCGCCGCCGGCCCCCTTACAGAGCCAGAAGCAAGAAGAGGTCCGGAAAAATCGGCGGCAGAAGACATCAGTCTTCAACAAGGTAGCGCACAGCACTGCAGCTGTGCGCCATTGTTACTCAGGCACACTTCATACTTCGGTCACTGAGGGTGCAGGGCGCTAGGGGGGGGCACCCTGAGCAGCAATGTAAACACCTTGGCTGGCATAAATACACCACATATAACCCCCAGGGCTATATGGATGTATTTTAACCCCTGCCAGAACTCACCAAAAAGCGGGAGAAAAGGCTGCCGAGAAGGGGGCGGAGCCTATCTCCTCAGCACACGGGCGCCATTTTCCATCACAGCTCCGCTGGAAGGACCTCTCCCTGACTCTCCCCTGCAGTCCTGCACTACAGAAAAGGGTAAAAAAAGAGAGGGGGGCACTAATTTAGCGCAGTTTTAATACTAACAGCAGCAATAAAGGGAAGCACATTTTATAGTGGTATTCCTGTCTATATATAGCGCTCTGGTGTGTGCTGGCATACTCTCCCTCTGTCTCCCCAAAGGGCTAGTGGGGTCCTGTCCTCTATCAGAGCATTCCCTGTGTGTGTGCTGTGTGTCGGTACGACTGTGTCGACATGTTTGAGGAGGAAAATGAGATGGAGGCGGAGCAATTGCCTATTATAGAGTTGTCACCCCCTAGGGAGTCGACACCTGAGTGGATGAGCTTATGGAAGGAATTGCGTGACAGTGTCAGCTCTTTACGACAGACAGTTGACGACATGAGACAGCCGGCTACTCAGCTTGTGCCTGTCCAGGGGTCTCAAACGCCATCAGGGGCTTTAAAACGCCCGTTACCTCAAATGACAGACACGGATACTGACTCCAGTGTCGATGATGAGGAGACAAACGTGACTTCCACTAGGGCCACACGTTACATGATTGAAGCAATGAAAAATGTATTGCATATCTCTGATAATACAAGTACCACTAAAAAGGGTATTATGTTTGGTGAGAAAAAACTGACTGTAGTTTTTCCTGTATCCGAGGAATTAAATGAAGTGTGTGATGAGGCGTGGGTTTCCCCCGATAAAAAACTGATAATTCCTAAAAGGTTATTGGCATCGTACCCTTTCCCGCCAGAGGATAGGGCACGTTGGGAAACACCCCCTAGGGTGGATAAAGCGCTCACACGCTTGTCTAAACAGGTAGCACTACCCTCTCCTGATACGGCCGCCCTAAAGGAACCTGCCGATAGAAAGCTGGAGAATATCCTAAAATGTATATACTCTCACACGGGTGTTATACTGCGACCAGCAATCGCCTCAGCCTGGATGTGCAGTGCGGGCCTGGCGTGGTCGGATTCCCTGACTGAAAATATTGATACCCTAGATAGGGACAGTATATTACTGACTATAGAGCATTTGAAGGATGCATTTCTATATATGCGTGATGCACAGAGGGATATTTGCCGACTGGCATCAAGAGTTAGCGCGCTGTCCATTTCTGCAAGAAGAGGTTTATGGACGCGGCAGTGGTCAGGTGATGCGGATTCTAAAAGGCACATGGAAGTATTGCCTTATAAGGGGGAGGAGTTATTTGGGGTAGGTCTATCAGACCTGGTAGCCACGGCAACTGCTGGAAAATCCACATTTTTACCCCAGGTAACTTCTCAGCCTAAGAAGACGCCGTATTATCAGGCGCAGTCCTTTCGGCCCCATAAGGGCAAGCGGGCAAAAGGCGCCTCATTTCTGCCCCGTGGCAGAGGGAGAGGAAAAAGGCTGCAACAAACAGCCAGTTCCCAGAAACAAAAGCCCTCTCCCGCCTTCGCAAAGTCCTCAGCATGACGCTGGGGCTTTACAAGCGGACTCAGGCACGGGGGTGGGCCCGTCTCCAGAAGTTCAGTGCGCAGTGGGCCCACTCGCAAGTGGACCCCTGGATCCTTCAGGTGGTATCTCAGGGGTACAAATTGGAATTCGAGACGTCTCCCCCTCGCCGTTTTCTAAAGTCTGCTTTACCGACGTCCCCCTCAGACAGGGAGGCAGTATTGGAAGCCATTCACAAGCTATGTTCCCAGCAGGTGATAATCAAGGTACCCCTCCTACAACAGGGAAAGGGGTACTATTCCACACTATTTGTGGTACCGAAGCCGGACGGCTCGGTGAGACCAATTTTAAACCTAAAATCCTTGAACACTTACATACAAAGGTTCAAATTCAAGATGGAGTCACTCAGAGCAGTGATTGCAAACCTGGAAGAAGGGGACTATATGGTGTCTCTGGACATCAAAGATGCTTACCTACATGTCCCAATTTACCCTTCTCACCAAGGGTACCTCAGGTTTGTGGTACAGAACTGTCCCTATCCGTTTCAGACGCTGCCGTTTGGATTGTCCACGGCACCCCGGGTCTTTACCAAGGTAATGGCCGAAATGATGATACTCCTTCGAAGGAAGGGAGTTTTAGTTATCCCTTACTTGGACGATCTCCTGATAAGGGCAAGATCCAGGGAACAGTTGGAAGTCGGAGTAGCACTATCTCAGATAGTGCTGCGCCAGCACGGTTGGATTCTCAATATTCCAAAATCGCAGCTGATCCCGACGACTCGACTTCTATTCCTAGGGATGATCCTGGACACAGTCCAGAAAAAGGTGTTTCTCCCGGAGGAGAAAGCCAGGGAGTTATCCGAACTAGTCAGAAATCTCCTAAAACCAGGCCAAGTCTCAGTGCATCAATGCACAAGGGTCCTGGGAAAGATGGTGGCTTCTTACGAAGCAATACCATTCGGCAGATTCCACGCAAGAACCTTCCAGTGGGATCGGCTAGACAAATGGTCCGGGTCGCATCTTCAGATGCATCAGCGGATAATCTTGTCACCAAGGACAAGGGTGTCTCTCCTGTGGTGATTACAGAGTGCTCATCTTCTAGAGGGCCGCAGATTCGGCATTCAGGATTGGATGCTCGTGACCACGGAGGCCAGCCTGAGAGGCTGGGGAGCAGTCACACAAGGAGTGTGATCAAGTCTGGAGAATTCTCTCCACATAAATATACTGGAGCTAAGAGCAAATTTATAATGCTCTAAGCTTAGCAAGACCTCTGCTTCAAAGTCAGCCGGTATTGATCCAGTGGGATAACATCACGGCAGTAGCCCATGTAAACAGAAAGGGCGGCACAAGAAGCAGGAGGGCAGTGGCAAAACTGCAAGGATTTTTCGCTAGGCGGAAAATCATGTGATAGCACTGTCAGCAGTGTTCATTCCGGGAGTGGACGACTGGGAAGCAGACTTCCTCAGCAGGCACGACCTCCACCCGGGAGAGTGGGAACTTCATCGGGAAGTTTTCCGCATGATTGTGAACCGTTGGGAAAGACCAAAGGTGGACATGATGGCGTCCCGCCCGAACAAAAAAAATGGGACAGGTATTGCGCCAGGTCACGAGACCTTCAGGCGATAGCTGTGGACGTCCTGGTAACACCGTGGGTGTAACAGTCGGTGTATGTGTTCCCTTCTCTGCTTCTCATAACCAAGGTATTGAGAATTATAAGACATAGAGGAGTAAGAACTATACTCGTGGCTCCGGATTGGCCAAGAGGGACTTGGTAACCGGAACTTCAAGAGATGCTCACAGAGGACTAATGGCCTCGGGAGCTAAGAAGGGATTTGCTTTCAGCAAGTACCATGTCTGTTCCAAGAGGAACCGTGGCATCGGCCTTTAAGAAAGGACCTGCTCCAGCAGGGACCTTGTCTGTTCCAAGACTTACCGCGACTGCGTTTGACGGCATGGCGGTTTGAACGCCGGATCCTAAGGGAAAAGGCATTCCGGAAGAGGTCATACCTACCCTGGTCAAAGCCAGGAAGGAGGTGACCGCACAACGTTATCACCACATGTGGTAAAAATATGTTGCGTGGGTGAGGCCAGGAGGGCCCCACGAAAAAATTTCAACTAGGTCGATTTCTGCACTTCCTGCAAACAGGAGTGTCTATGAGCCTCAAATTGGGGTCCATTAAGGTTCAAGTTTCGGCCCTGTAGATTTTCTTCCAGAAAGAATTGGCTTCAGTTCCTGAAGTCCAGACGTTTGTCAAGGGAGTATTGCATATACAGCCCTTGTGTGCCTCCAGTGGCACCGTGGGATCTCAACGTAGTGTTGGGATTCCTCAAATCATATTGGTTTGAACCACTCAAATCTGTGGATTTGAAATATCTCACATGGAAAGTGACCATGCTGTTGGCCCTGGCCTCGGCCAGGCGATTGTCAAAATTGGCGGCTTTGTCTTACAAAAGCCCATATTTGATTTTCCATTCGGACAGGGCAGAACTGCGGACTCGTCCCCAGTTTCTTCCTAAGGTGGTGTCAGCGTTTCACCTGAAACTACCTATTGTGGTGCCTGCGGCTACTAGGGACTTGGAGGACTCCAAGTTGCTAGACGTTGTCAGGGCCCTGAAAATATATATATATATATATATATATATATATATATATATATATATATATATATATATATATATATATAATTCCAGGACGGCTGGAGTCAGAAAGTCTGACTTGCTGTTTATATTGTAGGCACCCAAAAAGCTGGGTGCTCCTGCTTCTAAGCAGACTATTGCTCGTTGGATTTGTAGTACAATTCAGCTTGCACATTCTGTGGCAGGCCTGCCACAGCCAAAATCTGTAAATGCCCATTCCACAAGGAAGGTGGGCTCATCTTGGGCGGCTGCCCGAGGGGTCTCGGCTTTACAACTTTGCCGAGCAGCTACTTGGTCAGGGGCAAACACGTTTGCTAAATTCTACAAATTTGATACCCTGGCTGAGGAGGACCTGGAGTTCTCTCATTCGGTGCTGCAGAGTCATCCGCACTCTCCCGCCCGTTTGGGAGCTTTGGTATAATCCCCATGGTCCTGACGGAGTCCCCAGCATCCACTAGGACGTTAGAGAAAATAAGATTTTACTTACCGATAAATCTATTTCTCATAGTCCGTAGTGGATGCTGGGCGCCCATCCCAAGTGCGGATTGTCTGCATTACTTGTACATAGTTATTGTTACAAAAAAATCGGGTTATTATTGTTGTGAGCCATCTTTTTTAGAGGCTACTTCATTGTTATCATACTGTTAACTGGGTTCAAATCACAAGTTGTACGGTGTGGTTGGTGTGGCTGGTATGAGTCTTACCCGGGATTCAAGATCCTTCCTTATTGTGTACGCTCGTCCGGGCACAGTACCTAACTGAGGCTTGGAGGAGGGTCATAGGGGGAGGAGCCAGTACACCATGTGATCCTAAAAAGCTTGCTTTTGTGCCCTGTCTCCTGCGGAGCCGCTATTCCCCATGGTCCTGACGGAGTCCCCAGCATCCACTACGGACTATGAGAAATAGATTTATCGGTAAGTAAAATCTTATTTTTATGCCAGGGTAGTAAGGGTTTTAATTCATTACTGCCATTGTCTGCAGTGGACAGTATATATACCCTAATTGGGGCCACTAGCTTCCTGATTAGACAGGGCTTCTGTCTATGGACGTCTGGTTGTTGGTGTACGTAATGACCACCCCTCTCATCCTACATTTGGGATGATTTTAATGTGATATCTCTTAATACATCCTATATAATTAAAGGCTAATGCTGCTCCTCACCTCTCTGGGTGGATTCAAGAGTTTTGCATGCCGTCGTGCCACTAGATGGCGCCCGACGGAACATTTCAAGTGTTTCTTTGTTCTGGTGCGCACAGCCGCTGGCGCTGACATTGATGTTATGTTGTTCCGTCATTTTGTCAGGCTGGTGACTAAACTGTTTCATAAGTTATTAGTAATACATTCCTGATGTGAATTCATATTTGTAACTACAGCTCACATTGAGGGGTCAGTTCAAGTTTATCTTGAATTTATAGAGGAATTATGTGCAGCCTCTCTATACAGTTCCTGTTTATTCCTCAGAACCCCACACGGTGCATGTTTTACAGGTGACCCAGCAGGAGGACAGGTGTAGTCATTACTCACTGACACATTTTATAAGGTCCACAGGCAGAGCTGATGATCTCATATGTGATTCTATGAGGAGACCTGGAAAATATGAACTGTGTGGGGTCCTGAGGACAGAGTTTAAAAACCTGTGGTTTATTCCATTAATAGGAGATTACAAACCCCACTGGACAGCTGCAAAACTGTCTATCCTTTAAAGTACAACATCACAGGCTGAGAGTTATATAGTGTGAGGAGCAGGGTCCCCCAGCAGCTCAGAGTATATCAGGAGATGAGTGATGTGATGGTGAGGACAGGGCTGCATGTGACAGGGACAGTGACAGGATGTGAGGAGGGGAATGGAGGCAGCAGGAAGCCACAGGCTGAGAGTTATATAGTGGGAGGAGCAGGGTCCCCCAGCAGCACAGAGTATATCAGGAGATGAGTGATGTGTCAGTGAGGACAGGGCTGCATGTGACAGGGGCAGTGACATGATGTGAGGAGGGGAATGGAGGCAGCAGGAAGCCACAGGCTGAGAGTTATATAGTGGGAGGAGCAGGGTCCCCAGCAGCACAGAGTATATCAGGAGATGAGTGATGTGATAGTGAGGACAGGGCTGCATGTGACAGGGACAGTGACATGATGTGAGGAGGGGAATGGAGGCAGCAAGAAGCCACTGACTGAGCAGTGTCCCCCAGCAGCACAGAGTATATCAGATGAGTGATATATTAGTGAGGACAGGGCTGCATGTGGAGGCAGCAGGAAACGACAGACTGAAAGTTATATAGTGGAAGGAGCAGTCCCCCAACAGAACACACTAGTGATGTGAGGCTCCTATTAGACATATGCAGACAAATTGTCATACACCTCTATATAACGTTCATGTAGCCACCTCTGGAAACCTCAGACTGGTAGTGGGTGGGGTTAGAATGTAGCACAAAATTCCTCATTCTTTTACAATAAGTTGTGATTATGGGAAGACTGCAGAGGAAGCGCCCATTGCAGGACAGATGTCTCCTCCTGCAGGACAGATGTCTCCTCCTGCAGGACAGATGTCTTGTGGGGAAACGTCTCTCGGACTGGTCTATAATATGTACTGTTGAACAGTGACAGAACCCCGTAGAGCACTTGTCATGCAGGACCTCTCTACCTGAGAACCTATCACCTGCTTCCCAGATCTGCTGCATTGATATCCTACATCCAGGCCTCTCATAGATTTCTAGGACAGAGGTTTAATAACCTGTCCAGCCTTCTAGTATGAATGAGTGACTGTGATGGACATTGTGTTATACTGTCTCAGTGTAAGGACTGGGCACAATGCCTGCTATCCACACCTGGCAACCCCCCGATACACCGGTGACTCCATATTACTCTGTGTGTATGCAGTCATATGTGTTGGCCTTGGACTAGCCGGAAGGACAGAGAGAATGTAAATGTCTATAATAATCCTCTATAAGTACTGCTCTTGATTGCGTGTCTTGTGTTCTTCCCACAGGCCAGTTGGATCAGGGCCTGGCGTTATGTGATAAGTTACCCCCTAGTGCCGGGAAGAATGATGACGAAATTAACCTTGCATCATCGGGCAGCGAGGTAGAGATAGTCGGGGTTCAGGAACATGCAAGGTGAGTGCCTTCTACAGCAATATCCCCCCAGCCATCTATTGCTGAGCTACCGATGTGTGTAATGCAGAGACACTATTACTGGGGCACAGGTGTATATGTAATGCAGAGACACTATTACTGGGGCACAGGTGTGTATGTAATGCAGAGACACTATTACTGGGGCACAGTTGTATATGTAATGCAGAGACACTATTACTGGGGCACAGGTGTGTATGTAATGCAGAGACACTATTACTGGGGCACAGGTGTGTGTGTAATGCAGAGACACTATTACTGGGGCACAGGTGTGTATGTAATGCAGAGACACTGTTGCTGAGCTACCGGTGTGTGTAATGCAGAGACACTATTACTGGGGCACAGGTGTGTATGTAATGCAGATACACTATTGCTGAGCTACCGGTGTGTGTAATGCAGAGACACTATTACTGGGGCACAGGTGTATATGTAATGCAGAGACACTATTACTGGGGCACAGGTGTGTATGTAATGCAGAGACACTATTACTGGGGCACAGTTGTATATGTAATGCAGAGACACTATTACTGGGGCACAGGTGTGTATGTAATGCAGAGACACTATTACTGGGGCACAGGTGTGTATGTAATGCAGAGACACTATTACTGGGGCACAGGTGTGTATGTAATGCAGAGACACTGTTGCTGAGCTACCGGTGTGTGTAATGCAGAGACACTATTACTGGGGCACAGGTGTGTATGTAATGCAGAGACACTATTGCTGAGCTACCGGTGTGTGTAATGCAGAGACACTATTACTGGGGCACAGGTGTATATGTAATGCAGAGACACTATTACTGGGGCACAGGTGTGTATGTAATGCAGAGACACTATTACTGGGGCACAGGTGTGTATGTAATGCAGAGACACTATTACTGGGGCCCAGGTGTGTATGTAATGCAGAGACACTATTGCTGAGCTACCGGTGTGTGTAATGCAGAGACACTATTACTGGGGCACAGGTGTATATGTAATGCAGAGACACTATTACTGGGGCACAGGTGTGTGTGTAATGCAGAGACACTATTACTGGGGCACAGTTGTATATGTAATGCAGAGACACTATTACTGGGGCACAGGTGTGTATGTAATGCAGAGACACTATTACTGGGGCACAGGTGTGTATGTAATGCAGAGACACTATTGCTGAGCTACCGGTGTGTGTAATGCAGAGACACTATTACTGGGGCACAGGTGTGTATGTAATGCAGATACACTATTGCTGAGCTACCGGTGTGTGTAATGCAGAGACACTATTACTGGGGCACAGGTGTATATGTAATGCAGAGACACTATTACTGGGGCACAGGTGTGTGTGTAATGCAGAGACACTATTACTGGGGCACAGTTGTATATGTAATGCAGAGACACTATTACTGGGGCACAGGTGTGTATGTAATGCAGAGACACTATTGCTGAGCTACCGGTGTGTGTAATGCAGAGACACTATTACTGGGGCACAGGTGTGTATGTAATGCAGAGACACTATTACTGGGGCACAGGTGTGTATGTAATGCAGAGACACTATTGCTGAGCTACCGGTGTGTGTAATGCAGAGACACTATTACTGGGGCACAGGTGTATATGTAATGCAGAGACACTATTACTGGGGCACAGGTGTGTGTGTAATACAGAGACACTATTACTGGGGCACAGGTGTATATGTAATGCAGAGACACTATTACTGGGGCACAGGTGTATATGTAATGCAGAGACACTATTACTGGGGCACAGGTGTGTATGTAATGCAGAGACACTATTGCTGAGCTACCGGTGTGTGTAATGCATAGACACTATTACTGGGGCACAGGTGTGTATGTAATGCATAGACACTATTACTGGGTCACAGGTGTGTATGTAATGCAGAGACACTATTGCTGAGCTACTGGTGTGTGTAATGCAGAGACACTATTACTGGGGCACAGGTGTATATGTAATGCAGAGACACTATTGCTGAGCTACCGGTGTGTGTAATGCAGAGACACTATTACTGGGGCACAGGTGTATATGTAATGCAGAGACACTATTACTGGGGCACAGGTGTATATGTAATGCAGAGACACTATTACTGGGGCACAGGTGTGTATGTAATGCAGAGACACTATTACTGGGGCACAGGTGTGTATGTAATGCAGAGACACTATTGCTGAGCTACCGGTGTGTGTAATGCAGAGACACTATTACTGGGGCACAGTTGTATATGTAATGCATAGACACTATTACTGGGGCACAGGTGTGTATGTAATGCATAGACACTATTACTGGGTCACAGGTGTGTATGTAATGCAGAGACACTATTGCTGAGCTACTGGTGTGTGTAATGCAGAGACACTATTACTGGGGCACAGGTGTATATGTAATGCAGAGACACTATTGCTGAGCTACCGGTGTGTGTAATGCAGAGACACTATTACTGGGGCACAGGTGTATATGTAATGCAGAGACACTATTACTGGGGCACAGGTGTATATGTAATGCAGAGACACTATTACTGGGGCACAGGTGTGTATGTAATGCAGAGACACTATTACTGGGGCACAGGTGTGTATGTAATGCAGAGACACTATTGCTGAGCTACCGGTGTGTGTAATGCAGAGACACTATTACTGGGGCACAGGTGTATATGTAATGCAGAGACACTATTACTGGGGCACAGGTGTATATGTAATGCAGAGACACTATTACTGGGGCATCTGGGAGATTTTGGATTTGGGGTTATTACATAAAATCAATTAAAAAAATTAAACTGTAAGCAACAAACATCAAAATTATAACAAATAAAAGCTTGAAATATCTCACTTTGCATGTAAGGAGTCTATATAATATATTAGTTTCACCTTTTAAATTGAATCACCAAATAAATGAACTTTTGCACGATATTCTAATTTTCGTACTTTCACCTGTGGAGACACTATTTCGGGAGCACAGGTGTATGTGATACACAGACAGTATTACTGGGGCACAGGTGTATGTGATACAGAGACAGTATTCCTGGGGCACAGGTGTATGTGATACAGAGACAGTATTACTGGGGCACAGGTGTATGTGATACAGAGACAGTATTACTGGGGCACATGTGTATGTGATAGACAGACAGTATTACTGGGGCACAGGTGTATGTGATACAGAGACAGTATTACTGGGGCACAGGTGTATGTGATACAGAGACAGTGTTACTGGGGCACAGGTGTATGTGATACAGAGACAGTATCAGAGACAGTATTACTGGGGCACAGGTGTATGTGATACAGAGACAGTATTACTGGGGCACAGGTGTATGTGATACAGAGACAGTGTTACTGGGGCACAGGTGTATGTGATACAGAGACAGTATTACTGGGCCACAGGTGTATGATACAGAGACAGTATTACTGGGGCACAGGTGTGTGTGATACAGAGACCGTATTACTGGGGCACAGGTGTATGTGATACACAGACAGTATTACTGGGGCACAGGTGTATGTGATACACACAGTATTACTGGGGCACAGGTGTATGTGATACACAGACAGTATTACTGGGGCACAGGTGTATGTGATACACAGACAGTATTACTGGGGCACAGGTGTATGTGATACCCAGACAGTATTACTGGGGCACAGGTGTATGTGATACCGAGACAGTATCGGAGACCGTATTACTGGGGCACAGGTGTATGTGATACACAGACAGTATTACTGGGGCACAGGTGTATGTGATACACAGACAGTATTACTGGGGCACAGGTGTATGTGATACAGAGACAGTATTACTGGGGCACAGGTGTATGTGATACACAGACAGTATTACTGGGGCACAGGTGTATGTGATACAGAGACAGTATCGGAGACAGTATTACTGGGGCACAGGTGTATGTGATACACAGACAGTATTACTGGGGCACAGGTGTATGTGATACACAGACAGTATTACTGGGGCACAGGTGTATGTGATACAGAGACCGTATTACTGGGGCACAGGTGTATGTGATACAGAGACAGTATCGGAGACAGTATTACTGGGGCACAGTTGTATATGTAATGCAGAGACACTATTACTGGGGCACAGGTGTGTATGTAATGCAGAGACACTATTACTGGGGCACAGGTGTGTATGTAATGCAGAGACACTATTGCTGAGCTACCGGTGTGTGTAATGCAGAGACACTATTACTGGGGCACAGGTGTGTATGTAATGCAGAGACACTATTGCTGAGCTACCGGTGTGTGTAATGCAGAGACACTATTACTGGGGCACAGGTGTATATGTAATGCAGAGACACTATTACTGGGGCACAGGTGTGTGTGTAATGCAGAGACACTATTACTGGGGCACAGTTGTATATGTAATGCAGAGACACTATTACTGGGGCACAGGTGTGTATGTAATGCAGAGACACTATTGCTGAGCTACCGGTGTGTGTAATGCAGAGACACTATTACTGGGGCACAGGTGTGTATGTAATGCAGAGACACTATTGCTGAGCTACCGGTGTGTGTAATGCAGAGACACTATTACTGGGGCACAGGTGTATATGTAATGCAGAGACACTATTACTGGGGCACAGGTGTGTGTGTAATACAGAGACACTATTACTGGGGCACAGGTGTATATGTAATGCAGAGACACTATTACTGGGGCACAGGTGTATATGTAATGCAGAGACACTATTACTGGGGCACAGGTGTGTATGTAATGCAGAGACACTATTGCTGAGCTACCGGTGTGTGTAATGCAGAGACACTATTACTGGGGCACAGGTGTGTATGTAATGCATAGACACTATTACTGGGTCACAGGTGTGTATGTAATGCAGAGACACTATTGCTGAGCTACTGGTGTGTGTAATGCAGAGACACTATTACTGGGGCACAGGTGTATATGTAATGCAGAGACACTATTGCTGAGCTACCGGTGTGTGTAATGCAGAGACACTATTACTGGGGCACAGGTGTATATGTAATGCAGAGACACTATTACTGGGGCACAGGTGTATATGTAATGCAGAGACACTATTACTGGGGCACAGGTGTGTATGTAATGCAGAGACACTATTACTGGGGCACAGGTGTGTATGTAATGCAGAGACACTATTGCTGAGCTACCGGTGTGTGTAATGCAGAGACACTATTACTGGGGCACAGGTGTATATGTAATGCAGAGACACTATTACTGGGGCATCTGGGAGATTTTGGATTTGGGGTTATTACATAAAATCAATTAAAAAAATTAAACTGTAAGCAACAAACATCAAAATTATAACAAATAAAAGCTTGAAATATCTCACTTTGCATGTAAGGAGTCTATATAATATATTAGTTTCACCTTTTAAATTGAATCACCAAATAAATGAACTTTTGCACGATATTCTAATTTTCGTACTTTCACCTGTGGAGACACTATTTCGGGAGCACAGGTGTATGTGATACACAGACAGTATTACTGGGGCACAGGTGTATGTGATACAGAGACAGTATTCCTGGGGCACAGGTGTATGTGATACAGAGACAGTGTTACTGGGGCACAGGTGTATGTGATACAGAGACAGTATTACTGGGCCACAGGTGTATGATACAGAGACAGTATTACTGGGGCACAGGTGTGTGTGATACAGAGACCGTATTACTGGGGCACAGGTGTATGTGATACACAGACAGTATTACTGGGGCACAGGTGTATGTGATACACAGACAGTATTACTGGGGCACAGGTGTATGTGATACAGAGACAGTATTACTGGGGCACGGGTGTATGTGATACAGAGACAGTATCGGAGACAGTATTACTGGGGCACAGGTGTATGTGATACACAGACAGTATTACTGGGGCACAGGTGTATGTGATACACACAGTATTACTGGGGCACAGGTGTATGTGATACACAGACAGTATTACTGGGGCACAGGTGTATGTGATACAGAGACAGTATCGGAGACAGTATTACTGGGGCACAGGTGTATGTGATACACAGACAGTATTACTGGGGCACAGGTGTATGTGATACAGAGACAGTATTACTGGGGCACAGGTGTATGTGATACAGAGACAGTATCGGAGACAGTATTACTGGGGCACAGGTGTATGTGATACACAGACAGTATTACTGGGGCACAGGTGTATGTGATACACAGACAGTATTACTGGGGCACAGGTGTATGTGATACACAGACAGTATTACTGGGGCACAGGTGTATGTGATACACAGACAGTATTACTGGGGCACAGGTGTATGTGATACACAGACAGTATTACTGGGGCACAGGTGTATGTGATACACAGACAGTATTACTGGGGCACAGGTGTATGTGATACACAGACAGTATTACTGGGGCACAGGTGTATGTGATACAGAGACAGTATCAGAGACAGTATTACTGGGGCATAGGTGTATGTGATACAGAGACAGTATTACTGGGGCACAGGGGTATGTGATACAGAGACAGTGTTACTGGGGCACAGGTGTATGTGATACACAGACAGTATTACTGGGGCACAGGTGTATGTGATACACAGACAGTATTACTGGGGCACAGGTGTATGTGATACACAGACAGTATTACTGGGGCACAGGTGTATGTGATACACAGACAGTATTACTGGGGCACAGGTGTATGTGATACAGAGACAGTATTACTGGGGCACAGGTGTATGTGATACAGAGACAGTATCGGAGACAGTATTACTGGGGCACAGGTGTATGTGATACAGAGACAGTATCAGAGACAGTATTACTGGGGCACAGGTGTATGTGATACAGAGACAGTATTACTGGGGCACAGGTGTATGTGATACACACAGTATTACTGGGGCACAGGTGTATGTGATACACAGACAGTATTACTGGGGCACAGGTGTATGTGATACACAGACAGTATTACTGGGGCACAGGTGTATGTGATACACAGACAGTATTACTGGGGCACAGGTGTATGTGATACACAGACAGTATTACTGGGGCACAGGTGTATGTGATACACAGACAGTATTACTGGGGCACAGGTGTATGTGATACACATACAGTATTACTGGGGCACAGGTGTATGTGATACAGAGACAGTATTACTGGGGCACAGGTGTATGTGATACAGAGACAGTATCGGAGACAGTATTACTGGGGCACAGGTGTATGTGATACACACAGTATTACTGGGGCACAGGTGTATGTGATACACAGACAGTATTACTGGGGCACAGGTGTATGTGATACAGAGACAGTGTTACTGGGGCACAGGTGTATGTGATACAGAGACAGTATTACTGGGCCACAGGTGTATGATACAGAGACAGTATTACTGGGGCACAGGTGTGTGTGATACAGAGACCGTATTACTGGGGCACAGGTGTATGTGATACACAGACAGTATTACTGGGGCACAGGTGTATGTGATACACACAGTATTACTGGGGCACAGGTGTATGTGATACACAGACAGTATTACTGGGGCACAGGTGTATGTGATACACAGACAGTATTACTGGGGCACAGGTGTATGTGATACCCAGACAGTATTACTGGGGCACAGGTGTATGTGATACCGAGACAGTATCGGAGACCGTATTACTGGGGCACAGGTGTATGTGATACACAGACAGTATTACTGGGGCACAGGTGTATGTGATACACAGACAGTATTACTGGGGCACAGGTGTATGTGATACAGAGACAGTATTACTGGGGCACAGGTGTATGTGATACACAGACAGTATTACTGGGGCACAGGTGTATGTGATACAGAGACAGTATCGGAGACAGTATTACTGGGGCACAGGTGTATGTGATACACAGACAGTATTACTGGGGCACAGGTGTATGTGATACAGAGACCGTATTACTGGGGCACAGGTGTATGTGATACAGAGACAGTATCGGAGACAGTATTACTGGGGCACAGTTGTATATGTAATGCAGAGACACTATTACTGGGGCACAGGTGTGTATGTAATGCAGAGACACTATTACTGGGGCACAGGTGTGTATGTAATGCAGAGACACTATTGCTGAGCTACCGGTGTGTGTAATGCAGAGACACTATTACTGGGGCACAGGTGTGTATGTAATGCAGAGACACTATTGCTGAGCTACCGGTGTGTGTAATGCAGAGACACTATTACTGGGGCACAGGTGTATATGTAATGCAGAGACACTATTACTGGGGCACAGGTGTGTGTGTAATGCAGAGACACTATTACTGGGGCACAGTTGTATATGTAATGCAGAGACACTATTACTGGGGCACAGGTGTGTATGTAATGCAGAGACACTATTGCTGAGCTACCGGTGTGTGTAATGCAGAGACACTATTACTGGGGCACAGGTGTGTATGTAATGCAGAGACACTATTGCTGAGCTACCGGTGTGTGTAATGCAGAGACACTATTACTGGGGCACAGGTGTATATGTAATGCAGAGACACTATTACTGGGGCACAGGTGTGTGTGTAATACAGAGACACTATTACTGGGGCACAGGTGTATATGTAATGCAGAGACACTATTACTGGGGCACAGGTGTATATGTAATGCAGAGACACTATTACTGGGGCACAGGTGTGTATGTAATGCAGAGACACTATTGCTGAGCTACCGGTGTGTGTAATGCAGAGACACTATTACTGGGGCACAGGTGTGTATGTAATGCATAGACACTATTACTGGGTCACAGGTGTGTATGTAATGCAGAGACACTATTGCTGAGCTACTGGTGTGTGTAATGCAGAGACACTATTACTGGGGCACAGGTGTATATGTAATGCAGAGACACTATTGCTGAGCTACCGGTGTGTGTAATGCAGAGACACTATTACTGGGGCACAGGTGTATATGTAATGCAGAGACACTATTACTGGGGCACAGGTGTATATGTAATGCAGAGACACTATTACTGGGGCACAGGTGTGTATGTAATGCAGAGACACTATTACTGGGGCACAGGTGTGTATGTAATGCAGAGACACTATTGCTGAGCTACCGGTGTGTGTAATGCAGAGACACTATTACTGGGGCACAGGTGTATATGTAATGCAGAGACACTATTACTGGGGCATCTGGGAGATTTTGGATTTGGGGTTATTACATAAAATCAATTAAAAAAATTAAACTGTAAGCAACAAACATCAAAATTATAACAAATAAAAGCTTGAAATATCTCACTTTGCATGTAAGGAGTCTATATAATATATTAGTTTCACCTTTTAAATTGAATCACCAAATAAATGAACTTTTGCACGATATTCTAATTTTCGTACTTTCACCTGTGGAGACACTATTTCGGGAGCACAGGTGTATGTGATACACAGACAGTATTACTGGGGCACAGGTGTATGTGATACAGAGACAGTATTCCTGGGGCACAGGTGTATGTGATACAGAGACAGTGTTACTGGGGCACAGGTGTATGTGATACAGAGACAGTATTACTGGGCCACAGGTGTATGATACAGAGACAGTATTACTGGGGCACAGGTGTGTGTGATACAGAGACCGTATTACTGGGGCACAGGTGTATGTGATACACAGACAGTATTACTGGGGCACAGGTGTATGTGATACACAGACAGTATTACTGGGGCACAGGTGTATGTGATACACAGACAGTATTACTGGGGCACAGGTGTATGTGATACAGAGACAGTATTACTGGGGCACGGGTGTTTTTGATACAGAGACAGTATCGGAGACAGTATTACTGGGGCACAGGTGTATGTGATACACAGACAGTATTACTGGGGCATAGGTGTATGTGATACACAGACAGTATTACTGGGGCACAGGTGTATGTGATACACACAGTATTACTGGGGCACAGGTGTATGTGATACACAGACAGTATTACTGGGGCACAGGTGTATGTGATACAGAGACAGTATCGGAGACAGTATTACTGGGGCACAGGTGTATGTGATACACAGACAGTATTACTGGGGCACAGGTGTATGTGATACACAGACAGTATTACTGGGGCACAGGTGTATGTGATACAGAGACAGTATTACTGGGGCACAGGTGTATGTGATACAGAGACAGTATCGGAGACAGTATTACTGGGGCACAGGTGTATGTGATACACAGACAGTATTACTGGGGCACAGGTGTATGTGATACACAGACAGTATTACTGGGGCACAGGTGTATGTGATACACAGACAGTATTACTGGGGCACAGGTGTATGTGATACACTGTCGAAGTCAGAAAAATGTCTCTATGCACGTTGCCATATTTGCACCTCATTCATGTCCGCGCTGCGCAGGCGTACGCTCTCCCGTACGTACACATACTCACAGCCGCGGGCACCCGCAGGCGCACGGTATGCGTATTTACGGTAGAGTTTATGTAGTCATAGCGTGCGATTCATACGTTACATATTTTCAGTATTAATGTAGTTTATAGATTATGGTCCCTTTGATAGATTCTGAAAGTTTGGTTAAAATAGAATGTCCCTGAGCTGAGGAGTCCCTCTTTGCATCGTACGAAGGGTCTAACAGGAATCATACAGCAGTGTTTGGTACCCATCGGAAGAGTATTTAATTAGCAATATTCCGGTGTTGGTTTGGAGCGTATTAATTGCTCGTGCGAATAGTTATGGACATAAGAAGTTATGTCCATTTATTTATTATTATTTGTTCTTACTTAGTCATGCATCTGAACAGTTGGAGACAGGCATCAGTAGGTCTCAAATGTCTCTTTGACCTCAGAGATCCCCCAAACAATAGTTTGCATGTTAAGAGGGCCTCATATCTACACATGCATAAGGTAAACACAGGAATAGTAATTGAAGATCAATTGTACTCCAAATCAGTATCTTTCCCGCAGACGGAGTACAATAGCCTTTAATTACACTGAGCTTTTGAGACTCAATAAGGAGGGCCAACACCTGTGTTTACAAATGGGGCTGGATTTGTATACAGGAGAATGAGGGCTGAGATGTCATTGTCTCAACTGAAAGTGGACATCATGAATATAGAACAAAACCCAGACAGGATTCTGTTTTGTATTCGCCAAACAATAGCTTCTCACTAGACAGGAATGTGTTGGTCATCACCCATTGTGTTACATAACCAAGGCCACTGATGCAGCTGGCTCACATGCTGGGAGGGACACACACTTCCTGTGGTTGACACACCCCCACAGCTGGAATGCAGGTATGATATACCCACTGGAGATCACAGGGCTGACTGACACTCAGAACTAAGCTAGCATCAAGCAGCATGGCGGCTACATCCCCAGGACAGAATTCCTTCCCAAAGGCTAAGTATAGAATCACATGGCTATAGAAGGAAATATAGACATATTGCTTTCTGGTTTAAATAGGATATTGTAACTTGGCTGTGATGATTGTTGGGTGTTAGTGTTGGTGCCCTGTGGAATCTGTGATGGTAGCTGGGATCTTGTTAATCATAAATACCACCATGCAGTACTTTTTAATATGTGCTGGTAGCAATGGCAGGCTGATACTTGTGAGTACCTGGTGGTCTGGTCTTGTGATAACTCATATGCTCTGGTTATAGAGATACTGTGTTTGCTTGAAATTGTGAAAGGTGATTTAGATTGTTTGGAATTGTAAAATCAGAACATATGCATTGTTTTGAGGCTTGGACATTTTGGAATAAAATGGAGTCTAGCTTCTGCCCCATGCGGCATTGTAGGGACGATTGTGTAGCTGGGTGTTGTGTATATAGGGACAGGCAGCATGGGTAAGCTCAAGTACTTTCTAAACAAAGATTCTCAGCATTGATTAACTGCGCAGCGATTGTTCCTCACATGTGTAAGCTTCGCTGCAACCATATTGTCTTTTAATGTTATTGTGAGCCAATCTCTCTCAAATCTCTCTCTCTCTCTTGTCTTCTCATCTTCTCTTATTTCTCCTTAAACTTAACTGTATTGTATTGTAGTGTGTTTCCTGTATAGTTATCTGGTTAGGTGGTTTATGTTATACTGTAGTGTATCATTTGTACTGTGATTCCTTTTTGCAAGTATATTAGTTATAATACATAGTTAATAGGCTTTGGAACCTAAACCAGTATCTGTGTATTTTCTATAGTGTTAAGTGTTCACTTGAGCGTCGGTGACGCTCAAGCAGCTTTGTAGTTAGTCAGGTTACACAAGGTTGCACTTACACCCTGTACTCACATTAAGGTATTCAGTGTATTTCATTGGTATAAGGTTTTAACATAAAGGTATAGTGTTGTGAGCGTCTGCATCGCTGGTGACCTCCTCGTGGTCTCGAGCGTAGGCTACGCTACAGCGAATCATTCCCCTAGACATAACCAATAACGTGTCCTGTGATCACTGGGCCGTGAGCGAACGTGACGCTTGAGCGTCTCGCCTACGGCTTAGCGATCGTTACGCAGATAGCGTACCCATACGGTATTTCTTAAGCAAACAGCGTACAGTGTTCTTAGCTTCATAAAGGGTTGTTTATACGACAAGGGAATTTGGCATTGTCAACACAGACAGTATTACTGGGGCACAGGTGTATGTGATACACAGACAGTATTACTGGGGCACAGGTGTATGTGATACACAGACAGTATTACTGGGGCACAGGTGTATGTGATACACAGACAGTATTACTGGGGCACAGGTGTATGTGATACAGAGACAGTATCAGAGACAGTATTACTGGGGCATAGGTGTATGTGATACAGAGACAGTATTACTGGGGCACAGGGGTATGTGATACAGAGACAGTGTTACTGGGGCACAGGTGTATGTGATACACAGACAGTATTACTGGGGCACAGGTGTATGTGATACACAGACAGTATTACTGGGGCACAGGTGTATGTGATACACAGACAGTATTACTGGGGCACAGGTGTATGTGATACACAGACAGTATTACTGGGGCACAGGTGTATGTGATACAGAGACAGTATTACTGGGGCACAGGTGTATGTGATACACAGACAGTATTACTGGGGCACAGGTGTATGTGATACAGAGACAGTATCGGAGACAGTATTACTGGGGCACAGGTGTATGTGATACAGAGACAGTATCAGAGACAGTATTACTGGGGCACAGGTGTATGTGATACAGAGACAGTATTACTGGGGCACAGGTGTATGTGATACACACAGTATTACTGGGGCACAGGTGTATGTGATACACAGACAGTATTACTGGGGCACAGGTGTATGTGATACACAGACAGTATTACTGGGGCACAGGTGTATGTGATACACAGACAGTATTACTGGGGCACAGGTGTATGTGATACACAGACAGTATTACTGGGGCACAGGTGTATGTGATACACAGACAGTATTACTGGGGCACAGGTGTATGTGATACACATACAGTATTACTGGGGCACAGGTGTATGTGATACAGAGACAGTATTACTGGGGCACAGGTGTATGTGATACACAGACAGTATTACTGGGGCACAGGTGTATGTGATACAGAGACAGTATCGGAGACAGTATTACTGGGGCACAGGTGTATGTGATACACAGACAGTATTACTGGGGCACAGGTGTATGTGATACACAGACAGTATTACTGGGGCACAGGTGTATGTGATACAGAGACAGTATTACTGGGGCACAGGTGTATGTGATACACAGACAGTATTACTGGGGCACAGGTGTATGTGATAGAGACAGTATTACTGGGGCACAGGTGTATGTGATACAGAGACAGTATCGGAGACAGTATTACTGGGGCACAGGTGTATGTGATACAGAGACAGTATTACTGGGGCACAGGTGTATGTGATACAGAGACAGTATCAGAGACAGTTTTACTGGGACACAGGTGTATGATACAGAGACAGTATCAGAGACAGTATTACTGGGGCACAGGTGTATGTGATACAGAGACAGTATCAGAGACAGTTTTACTGGGACACAGGTGTATGTGATACAGAGACAGTATTACTGGGGCACAGGTGTATGTGATACAGAGACAGTGTTACTGGGGCACAGGTGTATGTGATACAGAGACAGTATTACTGAGGCACAGGTGTATGTGATACAGAGACAGTATTACTGGGGCACAGGTGTGTGTGATACAGAGACAGTATTACTGGGGCACAGGTGTATGTGATACAGAGACAGTAATACTGGGGCACAGGTGTATGTGATACAGAGACAGTATTACTGGGGCACAGGTGTATGTGATACACAGACAGTATTACTGGGGCACAGGTGTATGTGATACACAGACAGTATTACTGGGGCACAGGTGTATGTGATACACAGACAGTATTACTGGGGCACAGGTGTATGTGATACACAGACAGTATTACTGGGGCACAGGTGTATGTGATACAGAGACAGTATTACTGGGGCACAGGTGTATGTGATACAGAGACAGTATTGCTGGGGCACAGGTGTGTATGTGATACAGAGACAGTATTGCTGGGGCACAGATATGTGTGTAATACAGAGACAGTATTACTGGGGCACAGGTGTATGTGATAGAGACAGTATTACTGGGGCACAGGTGTATGTGATACAGAGACAGTATTACTGGGGCACAGGTGTGTGTGATACAGAGACAGTATTACTGGGGCACGGGTGTATGTGATACAGAGACAGTATTACTGGGGCACAGGTGTATGTGATACAGAGACAGTATTACTGGGGCACAGGTGTATGTGATACAGAGACAGTATTACTGGGGCACAGGTGTGTGTGATACACACAGTATTACTGGGGCACAGGTGTATGTGATACAGAGACAGTATTACTGGGGCACAGGTGTGTGTGATACAGAGACAGTATTACTGGGGCACAGGTGTGTGTGATACAGAGACAGTATTACTGGGGCACGGGTGTATGTGATACAGAGACAGTATTACTGGGGCACGGGTGTATGTGATACAGAGACAGTATTACTGGGGCACGGGTGTATGTGATACAGAGACAGTATTACTGGGGCACAGGTGTATGTGATACAGAGACAGTATTACTGGGGCACAGGTGTATGTGATACAGAGACAGTATTACTGGGGCACAGGTGTGTGTGATACAGAGACAGTATTACTGGGGCACAGGTGTGTGTGATACAGAGACAGTATTGCTGGGGCACAGGTGTGTTTGATATAGAGACAGTATTACTGGGGCACAGGTGTGTTTGATATAGAGGCACTATTGCTGGGGTACAGGTGTGTATGATATAGAGACACTATTGCTGGGGAATAGCGGTGGCGTAATAAAGACACACTATTGCTGGCCACAGATATGTATATAACACGGAGACCCTATTGCTGGGGCACAGATGTGTCTGTGATATAGAGACACTATTCCTGGGGCACAGGTGTGTGTGTAATACAGAGACACTATTGCTGGGGCACAAATGTGTGTAATACAGATACACTATTGCTGGGGCACAGGTGTGTGTAATATAGAGACACTATTGCTGGGGCACGTGTGTGTGTGTGTGTGTGTGTGTGTGTGTGTGTGTGTGTGTCATATAGAGACACTATTGCTGGGGCACAGGTGTGTGTAATACAGAGACACTATTGCTGGGGCACAGGTGTGTGTAATACAGAGACACTATTGATGGGGCACAGGTGTGTGTGTGTGTGTGTGTGTGTAATACAGAGACACTATTGCTGGGGCACAGATGTGTGTAATACAGAGACACTATTGCTGGGGCACAGATATGTGTGTAATACAGAGACACTATTGCTGGGGTACAGATATGTACAGTATATAATACAGAGACACTATTGCTGGGGTACAGATATGTGTGTAATACAGAGACACTATTGCTGGGGCACAGATATTTGTGTAATACAGAGACACTATTGCTGGGGTACAGATATGTACAGTATATAATACAGAGACACTATTGCTGGGGCACAGATATGTGTGTAATACAGAGACACTATTGCTGGGGCACAGATCTGTGTGTAATACAGAGACACTATTGCTGAGGTACAGATATGTACAGTATATAATACAGAGACACTATTGCTGGGGCACAGGTGTGTGTAATACAGAGACACTATTGCTGGGGCACAGGTGTGTGTGTGTGTAATACAGAGACACTATTGCTGGGGCACAGATATGTGTGTAATACAGAGACACTTGCTGGGGCACAGATATGTGTGTAATACAGAGACACTATTGCTGGGGCACAGATGTGTGTAATACAGAGACACTATTGCTGGGGCACATATGTACAATATATAATACAGAGACACTATTGCTGGGGCACAGATCTGTGTGTAATACAGAGACACTATTACTGGGGCACAGATATGTACAGTATATAATACAGAGACACTATTGCTGGGGCACAGATATGTGTGTAATACAGAGACACTATTGCTGGGGCACAGATATGTACAGTATATAATACAGAGACACTATTGCTGGGGCACAGATGTGTGTAATAGAGACACTATTGCTGGGGCACAGATATGTACAGTGTATAATACAGAGACACTATTGCTGGGGCACAGATCTGTGTGTAATACAGAGACACTATTGCTGGGGCACAGATGTGTGTAATACAGAGACACTATTGCTGGGGCACAGATATGTGTGTAATACAGAGACACTATTGCTGGGGCACAGATATGTGTGTAATACAGAGACACTATTGCTGGGGCACAGATCCGTGTATAATACAGAGACACTATTGCTGGAGTACAGATGTGTGTAATACAGAGACACTATTGCTGGGGCACAGATATGTGTGTAATACAGAGACACTATTGCTGGGGCACAGATATGTGTGTAATACAGAGACACTATTGCTGGGGCACAGATATGTACAGTATATAATACAGAGGCACTATTGCTGGGGTACAGATATGTGTGTAATACAGAGAGACTATTGCTGGGGTACAGATATGTGTGTAATACAGAGACAGTATTACTGGGGCACAGGTGTGTGTAATACAGAGACACTATTGCTGGGGCACAGGTGTGTGTAATAGAGAGACACTATTGCTGGGGCACAGGTGTGTGTGTGTGTGTGTGTGTGTGTGTGTGTGTGTGTGTGTGTGTGTGTGTGTGTGTGTGTGTGTGTGATACAGAGACACTATTGCTGGGGCACAGATATGTGTGTAATACAGAGACACTATTGCTGGGGCACAGATATGTACAGTATATAATACAGAGGCACTATTGCTGGGGCACAGATATGTGTGTAATACAGAGACACTATTGCTGGGGCACAGATATGTACAGTATATAATACAGAGGCACTATTGCTGGGGTACAGATATGTGTGTAATACAGAGACACTATTGCTGGGGCACAGATATGTGTGTGTAATACAGAGACACTATTGCTGGGGCATAGATATGTGTGTAATACAGACACACTATTGCTGGGGCACAGATATGTACAGTGTATAATACAGAGACACTATTGCTGGGGCACAGATATGTGTGTAATACAGAGACACTATTGCTGGGGCACAGATATGTGTGTAATACAGAGACACTATTGCTGGGGCACAGATATGTGTGTAATACAGAGACACTATTGCTGGGGCACAGATATGTGTGTAATACAGAGACACTATTGCTGGGTCACAGATATGTGTGTAATACAGAGACACTATTGCTGGGTCACAGATATGTGTGTAATACAGAGACACTATTGCTGGGGCACAGATATGTGTGTAATACAGAGACACTTGCTGGGGCACAGATATGTACAGTATATAATACAGAGACACTATTGCTGGGGCACAGATATGTACAGTATATAATACAGAGGCACTATTGCTGGGGCACAGATATGTGTGTAATACAGAGACTATTGCTGGGGCACAGATATGTGTGTAATACAGAGACACTTGCTGGGGCACAGATATGTACAGTATATAATACAGAGGCACTATTGCTGGGGTACAGATGTGTGTAATACAGAGACACTATTGCTGGGGTACAGATATGTGTGTAATACAGAGACAGTATTACTGGGGCACAGGTGTATGTGAAACAGAGACAGTGTTACTGGGGCACAGGTGTATGTGATACAGAATTACTGGGCCACAGGTGTATGATACAGAGACAGTATTACTGGGGCACAGGTGTGTGTGATACAGAGACAGTATTACTGGGGCACAGGTGTATGTGATACACAGACAGTATTACTGGGGCACAGGTGTATGTGATACACAGACAGTATTACTGGGGCACAGGTGTATGTGATACACAGACAGTATTACTGGGGCACAGGTGTATGTGATACAGAGACAGTATCAGAGACAGTGTTACTGGGGCACAGGTGTATGTGATAGAGACAGTATTACTGGGGCACAGGTGTATGTGATAGAGACAGTATTACTGGGGCACAGGTGTATGTGATACAGAGACAGTATTACTGGGGCACAGGTGTATGTGATACAGAGACAGTATTACTGGGGCACAGGTGTGTGTAATACAGAGACACTATTGCTGGGGCACAGGTGTGTGTAATAGAGAGACACTATTGCTGGGGCACAGGTGTGTGTGTGTGTGATACAGAGACACTATTGCTGGGGCACAGATATGTGTGTAATACAGAGACACTATTGCTGGGGCACAGATATGTACAGTATATAATACAGAGACACTATTGCGGGGGCACAGATATGTGTGTAATACAGAGACACTATTGCTGGGGCACAGATATGTACAGTATATAATACAGAGACACTATTGTTGGGGCACAGATCTGTGTGTAATACAGAGACACTATTGCTGGGGCACAGATATGTGTGTAATACAGAGACACTATTGCTGGGGCACAGATATGTGTGTAATACAGAGACACTATTGCTGGGGCACAGATCTGTGTGTAATACAGAGACACTATTGCTGGGGCACAGATATGTGTGTAATACAGAGACACTATTGCTGGGGCACAGATATGTACAGTGTATAATACAGAGACACTATTGCTGGGGCACAGATCTGTGTGTAATACAGAGACACTATTGCTGGAGTACAGATGTGTGTAATACAGAGACACTATTGCTGGGGCACAGATATGTACAGTATATAATACAGAGACACTATTGCTGGGGCACAGATATGTGTGTAATACAGAGGCACTATTGCTGGGGCACAGATATGTGTGTAATACAGAGACACTATTGCTGGGGCACAGATATGTACAGTATATAATACAGAGACACTATTGCTGGAGTACAGATATGTGTGTAATACAGAGACACTATTGCTGGGGCACAGATATGTCCAGTATATAATACAGAGACACTATTGCTGGGGCACAGATATGTGTATAATACAGAGACACTATTGCTGGGGCACAGATATGTACAGTGTATAATACAGAGACACTTGCTGGGGCACAGATATGTGTGTAATACAGAGACACTATTGCTGGGGCACAGATGTGTGTAATACAGAGACACTATTGCTGGGGCACAGATGTGTGTAATACAGAGACACTATTGCTGGGGCACAGTTGTGTGTAATACAGAGACACTATTGCTGGGGCACAGATGTGTGTAATACAGAGACACTATTGCTGGGGCACAGATATGTACAGTATATAATACAGAGACACTATTGCTGGGGCACAGATATGTGTGTAATACAGAGACACTATTGCTGGGGCACAGATATGTACAGTATATAATACAGAGACCTTATTGCTGGGGCACAGATATGTACAGTATATAATACAGAGACACTATTGCTGGGGCACAGGTGTGTGCATGCGATCCACGTAGCACCTATTACTGAGGCATAATGTTAGTGATACACCAACCCACTGTTTCAGGAGGCATATCTGATTCTCTATCCCGTTCTCTATTGCTGGGGCACATGTGTGTGTAATACAGAGACACTATTGCGGGGACACAGGTGTGTGTGTAATACAGAGACACTATTGCTGGGTCACGGGTATACAGAGACACTGTTGCTGGGGCACAGGTGTGTATGATACAGAGACACCATTACTGGGGCACAGCTGTGTGTATGTGATATAGAGACACTTTTGCTAGGGCACAGATGTGTGTGTAATACAGAGACACTATTGCTGGGGCACAGATATGTGTGTAATACAGAGACACTATTGCTGGGGCACAGATATGTACAGTATATAATACAGAGACACTATTGCTGGGGCACAGGTGTGTGTAATACAGAGACACTATTGCGGGGGCACAGGTGTGTGTATGTGATGTAGAGACACTATTGCTGGGGCACAGGTGTGTGTATGATACAGAGACACTATTGCTGGGGCACAGATGTGTGTAATACAGAGACACTATTGCTGGGGCACAGATGTGTGTAATACAGAGACACTATTGCTGGGGCACAGATGTGTGTAATACAGAGACACTATTGCTGGGGCACAGATATGTGTGTAATACAGAGACACTATTGCTGGGGCACAGATATGTGTGTAATACAGAGACACTATTGCTGGGGCACAGATATGTACAGTATATAATACAGAGACACTATTGCTGGGGCACAGATATATGTGTAATACAGAGACACTATTGCTGGGGCACAGATATGTACAGTATATAATACAGAGACACTATTGCTGGGGCACAGATATGTGTGTAATACAGAGACACTTGCTGGGGCACAGATATGTACAGTATATAATACAGAGACACTATTGCTGTGGCACAGATATTTGTGTAATACAGAGACACTATTGCTGGGGCACAGATATGTGTGTAATACAGAGACACTATTGCTGGGTCACAGATATGTGTGTAATACAGAAACACTTGCTAGGGCACAGATATGTACAGTATATAATACAGAGACACTATTGCTGGGGCACAGATATGTGTGTAATACAGAGACACTATTGCTGGGGCACAGATATGTACAGTATATAATACAGAGACACTATTGCTGGGGTACAGATATGTGTGTAATACAGAGACACTATTGCTGGGGCACAGATATGTACAGTGTATAATACAGAGACACTATTGCTGGAGCACAGATATGTGTGTAATAATGAGACACTATTGCTGGGGCACAGATATGTACAGTATATAATACAGAGACACTATTGCTGGAGTACAGATATGTGTGTAATACAGAGACACTATTGCTGGGGCACAGATATGTGTGTAATACAGAGACACTATTGCTGGGGCACAGATATGTGTGTAATACAGAGACACTATTGCTGGGGCACAGATATGTACAGTATATAATACAGAGACACTATTGCTGGGGCACAGGTGTGTGCGCGATCCACGCAGCACCTATTACTGAGGCATAATGTTAGTGATACACCAACCCACTGTTTCAGGAGGCATATCTGATTTTCTATCCTGTTCTCTATTGCTGGGGCACAGGTGTGTGTAATACAGAGACACTATTGCTGGGACACAGGTGTGTGTAATACAGAGACACTATTGCTGGGTCACGGGTATACAGAGACACTGTTGCTGGGGCACAGGTGTGTATGATACAGAGACACCATTACTGGGGCACAGCTGTGTATGTGATATAGAGACACTTTTGCTGGGGCACAGATGTGTGTAATACAGAGACACTATTGCTAGGGCACAGATGTGTGTGTAATACAGAGACACTATTGCTGGGGCACAGGTGTGTGTAATACAGAGACACTATTGCGGGGCCACAGGTGTGTGTATGTGATGTAGAGACACTATTGCTGGGGCACAGGTGTGTGTAATATAGAGACACTATTGCTGGGGCATAGATATGTGTGTAATACAGAGACACTATTGCTGGGGCACAGATATGTGTGTAATACAGAGACACTTGCTGGGGCACAGATATGTACAGTATATAATACAGAGACACTATTGCTGGGACACAGATATGTACAGTATATAATACAGAGACACTATTGCTGGGGCACAGATATGTGTGTAATACAGAGACACTATTGCTGGGGCACAGATATGTGTGTAATACAGAGACACTATTGCTGGGGCACAGATATGTGTGTAATACAGAGACACTATTGCTGGGGCACAGATATGTACAGTATATAATACAGAGACACTATTGCTGGGGCACAGATGTGTGTAATACAGAGACACTATTGCTGGGGCACAGATATGTACAGTGTATAATACAGAGACACTATTGCTGGGACACAGATATGTACAGTATATAATACAGAGACACTATTGCTGGGGCACAGATATGTGTGTAATACAGAGACACTATTGCTGGGGCACAGATGTGTGTAATACAGAGACACTATTGCTGGGGCACAGATGTGTGTAATACAGAGACACTATTGCTGGGGCACAGATGTGTGTAATACAGACGCACTATTGCTGGGGCACAGATATGTGTGTAATACAGAGACACTATTGCTGGGGCACAGATATGTACAGTGTATAATACAGAGACACTATTGCGGGGGCACAGATGTGTGTTATACAGAGACACTATTGCTGGGGCACAGATGTGTGTGTAATACAGAGACACTATTGCTGGGGCACAGATATGTGTGTAATACAGAGACACTATTGCTGGGGCACAGATATGTGTGTAATACAGAGACACTATTGCTGGGGCACAGATATGTGTGTAATACAGAGACACTATTGCTGGGGCACAGATATGTGTGTAATACAGAGACACTATTGCTGGGGCACAGATATGTACAGTGTATAATACAGAGACACTATTGCGGGGGCACAGGTGTGTGTGTAATACAGAGACACTATTGCTGGGGTACAGATATGTACAGTATATAATACAGAGACACTATTGCTGGGGCACAGATATGTACAGTATATAATACAGAGACACTATTGCTGGGGCACAGATGTGTGTAATACAGATACACTATTGCTGGGGCACAGATATGTACAGTATATAATACAGAGACACTATTGCTGGGGCACAGATATGTGTGTAATACAGAGACACTATTGCTGGGGCACAGATATGTACAGTATATAATACAGAGACACTATTGCTGGGGCACAGATATGTGTGTAATACAGAGACACTATTGCTGGGGCACAGATATGTGTGTAATACAGAGACACTTGCTAGGGCACAGATATGTACAGTATATAATACAGAGACACTATTGCTGGGGCACAGATATGTGTGTAATACAGAGACACTATTGCTGGGGCACAGATATGTACAGTGTATAATACAGAGACACTATTGCTGGGGCACAGATATGTGTGTAATACAGAGACACTATTGCTGGGGCACAGATATGTACAGTGTGTAATACAGAGACACTTGCTGGGGCACAGATATGTGTGTAATACAGAGACACTATTGCTGGGTCACAGATATGTGTGTAATACAGAGACACTATTGCTGGGGCACAGGTATGTGTGTAATACAGAGACACTATTGCTGGGGCACAGATATGTGTGTAATACAGAGACACTATTGCTGGGGCACAGATGTGTGTAATACAGAGACACTATTGCTGGGGCACAGATGTGTGTAATACAGAGACACTATTGCTGGGGCACAGATATTTGTGTAATACAGAGACACTATTGCTGGGGCACAGATGTGTGTAATACAGAGACACTATTGCTGGGGCACAGATATTTGTGTAATACAGAGACACTATTGCTGGGGCACAGATATGTACAGTATATAATACATAGACACTATTGCTGGGGCACAGATATGTACAGTATATAATACAGAGACACTATTGCTGGGGCACAGATGTGTGTAATACAGAGACACTATTGCTGGGGCACAGATATGTACAGTGTATAATACAGAGACACTATTGCTGGGGCACAGTTGTGTGTAATACAGAGACACTATTGCTGGGGCACAGATGTGTGTAATACAGAGACACTATTGCTAGGGCACAGATATGTGTGTAATACAGAGACACTATTGCTGGGGCACAGATATGTACAGTATATAATACAGAGACACTATTGCTGGGGCACAGGTGTGTGCGCGATCCACGTAGCACCTATTACTGAGGCATAATGTTAGTGATACACCAACCCACTGTTTCAGGAGGCATATCTGATTTTCTATCCCGTTCTCTATTGCTGGGGCACAGGTGTGTGTAATACAGAGACACTATTGCGGGGACACAGGTGTGTGTGTGTATGTGATATAGAGACACTATTGCGGGGGCACAGGTGTGTGTGTAATACAGAGACACTATTGCTGGGGCACAGATATGTGTGTAATACAGAGACACTATTGCTGGGGCACAGATGTGTGTAATACAGAGACACTATTGCTGGGGCACAGGTGTGTGTATAATACAGAGACACTATTGCTGGGGCACAGATATGAACAATATCTAATACAGAGACACTATTGCTGGGGCACAGATGTGTGTGTAATACAGAGACACTATTGCTGGGGCACAGATATGTACAGTATGTAGTACAGAGACACTATTGCTGGGGCACAGATATGTACAGTATGTAATACAGAGGCACTATTGCTGGGGCACAGGTGTGTGTATAATACAGAGACACTATTGCTGGGGCACAGATATGAACAGTATATAATACAGAGACACTATTGCTGGGGTACAGATATGTGTGTAATACAGAGACACTATTGCTGGGGCACAGGTGTGTGTATAATACAGAGACACTATTGCTGGGGCACAGATATGAACAGTATATAATACAGAGACACTATTGCTGGGGCACAGATATGTGTGTAATACAGAGACACTATTGCTGGGGTACAGATATGTGTGTAATACAGAGACACTATTGCTGGGGCACAGATATGTACAGTATGTAATACAGAGACACTATTGCTGGGGCACAGATATGTACAGTATGTAATACAGAGGCACTATTGCTGGGGCACAGATGTGTGTAATACAGAGACACTATTGCTGGGGCACAGATATGTGTGTAATACAGAGACACTATTGCTGGGGCACAGATATGTGTGTAATACAGAGACACTATTGCTGGGGCACAGATATGTGTGTAATACAGAGACACTATTGCTGGGTCACAGATATGTGTGTAATACAGAGACACTATTGCTGGGGCACAGATATGTGTGTAATACAGAGACACTATTGCTGGGGCACAGATATGTACAGTGTATAATACAGAGACACTATTGCTGGGGCACAGTTGTGTGTAATACAGAGACACTATTGCTGGGGCACAGATATGTGTGTAATACAGAGACACTATTGCTGGGGCACAGATATGTGTGTAATACAGAGACACTTGCTAGGGCTCAGATATGTACAGTGTATAATACAGAGACACTATTGCTGGGGCACAGTTGTGTGTAATACAGAGACACTATTGCTGGGGCACAGATATGTGTGTAATACAGAGACACTATTGCTGGGGCACAGATGTGTGTAATACAGAGACACTATTGCTGGGGCACAGGTGTGTGTATAATACAGAGACACTATTGCTGGGGCACAGATATGAACAATATCTAATACAGAGACACTATTGCTGGGGCACAGATGTGTGTGTAATACAGAGACACTATTGCTGGGGCACAGATATGTACAGTATGTAGTACAGAGACACTATTGCTGGGGCACAGATATGTACAGTATGTAATACAGAGGCACTATTGCTGGGGCACAGGTGTGTGTATAATACAGAGACACTATTGCTGGGGCACAGATATGAACAGTATATAATACAGAGACACTATTGCTGGGGTACAGATATGTGTGTAATACAGAGACACTATTGCTGGGGCACAGGTGTGTGTATAATACAGAGACACTATTGCTGGGGCACAGATATGAACAGTATATAATACAGAGACACTATTGCTGGGGCACAGATATGTGTGTAATACAGAGACACTATTGCTGGGGTACAGATATGTGTGTAATACAGAGACACTATTGCTGGGGCACAGATATGTACAGTATGTAATACAGAGACACTATTGCTGGGGCACAGATATGTACAGTATGTAATACAGAGGCACTATTGCTGGGGCACAGATGTGTGTAATACAGAGACACTATTGCTGGGGCACAGATATGTGTGTAATACAGAGACACTATTGCTGGGGCACAGATATGTGTGTAATACAGAGACACTATTGCTGGGGCACAGATATGTGTGTAATACAGAGACACTATTGCTGGGTCACAGATATGTGTGTAATACAGAGACACTATTGCTGGGGCACAGATATGTGTGTAATACAGAGACACTATTGCTGGGGCACAGATATGTACAGTGTATAATACAGAGACACTATTGCTGGGGCACAGTTGTGTGTAATACAGAGACACTATTGCTGGGGCACAGATATGTGTGTAATACAGAGACACTATTGCTGGGGCACAGATATGTGTGTAATACAGAGACACTTGCTAGGGCTCAGATATGTACAGTGTATAATACAGAGACACTATTGCTGGGGCACAGTTGTGTGTAATACAGAGACACTATTGCTGGGGCACAGATATGTGTGTAATACAGAGACATTATTGCTGGGGCACAGATATGTGTGTAATACAGAGACACTATTGCTGGGGCACAGATATGTGTGTAATACAGAGACACTATTGCTGGGTCACAGATATGTGTGTAATACAGAGACACTATTGCTGGGGCACAGATATGTGTGTAATACAGAGACACTATTGCTGGGGCACAGATATGTACAGTGTATAATACAGAGACACTATTGCTGGGGCACAGTTGTGTGTAATACAGAGACACTATTGCTGGGGCACAGATATGTGTGTAATACAGAGACACTATTGCTGGGGCACAGATATTTGTGTAATACAGAGACACTATTGCTGGGGCACAGATATGTGTGTAATACAGAGACACTATTGCTGGGGCACAGATATGTGTGTAATACAGAGACACTATTGCTGGGGCACAGATATGTACAGTATATAATACAGAGACGCTATTGCTGGGGTACAGATATGTACAGTATATAATACAGAGACACTATTGCTGGGGCACAGTTATGTACAGTATATAATACAGAGACACTATTGCTGGGGCACAGATGTGTGTAATACAGAGACACTATTGCTGGGGCACAGATATGTGTAATACAGAGACACTATTGCTGGGACACAGATATGTACAGTATATAATACAGAGACACTATTGCTGGGGCACAGATCTGTACAGTATATAATACAGAGACACTATTGCTGGGGCACAGTTTTGTACAGTATATAATACAGAGACACTATTGCTGGGGCACAGATATGTACAGTATATAATACAGAGACACTATTGCTGGGGCACAGATCTGTACAGTATATAATACAGAGACACTATTGCTGGGGCACAGATATGTGTGTAATACAGAGACACTATTGCTGGGGCACAGATATGTGTGTAATACAGAGACACTTGCTAGGGCACAGATATGTACAGTATATAATACAGAGACACTATTGCTGGGGCACAGATATGTGTGTAATACAGAGACACTATTGCTGGGGCACAGATATGTACAGTGTGTAATACAGAGACACTATTGCTGGGGCACAGATATGTGTGTAATACAGAGACACTATTGCTAGGGCACAGATATGTGTGTAATACAGACACACTATTGCTGGGGCACAGATATGTACAGTGTATAATACAGAGACACTATTGCTGGGGCACAGATGTGTGTAATACAGAGACACTATTGCTGGGGCACAGATATGTGTGTAATACAGAGACACTATTGCTGGGGCACAGATATTTGTGTAATACAGAGACACTATTGCTGGGGCACAGATATGTGTGTAATACAGAGACACTATTGCTGGGGCACAGATATGTGTGTAATACAGAGACACTATTGCTGGGGCACAGATATGTGTGTAATACAGAGACACTATTGCTGGGGCACAGATATGTACAGTGTGTAATACAGAGACACTATTGCTGGGGCACAGTTGTGTGTAATACAGAGACACTATTGCTGGGGCACAGATGTGTGTAATACAGAGACACTATTGTTGGGGTACAGATATGTACAGTATATAATACAGAGACACTATTGCTGGGGCACAGATATGTACAGTATATAATACAGAGACACTATTGCTGGGGCACAGATGTGTGTAATACAGATACACTATTGCTGGGGCACAGATATGTACAGTATATAATACAGAGACACTATTGCTGGGGCACAGATATGTGTGTAATACAGAGACACTATTGCTGGGGCACAGATATGTACAGTATATAATACAGAGACACTATTGCTGGGGCACAGATATGTGTGTAATACAGAGACACTATTGCTGGGGTACAGATATGTGTGTAATACAGAGACGCTATTGCTGGGGTACAGATATGTACAGTATATAATACAGAGACACTATTGCTGGGGCACAGATATGTACATTATATAATACAGAGACACTATTGCTGGGGCACAGATATGTACAGTGTATAATACAGAGACACTATTGCTGGGGCACAGATGTGTGTAATACAGAGACACTATTGCTGGGGCACAGATATGTACAGTGTGTAATACAGAGACACTATTGCTGGGTCACAGATATGTGTGTAATACAGAGACACTATTGCTGGGTCACAGATATGTGTGTAATACAGAGACACTATTGCTGGGGCGCAGATATGTGTGTAATACAGACACACTATTGCTGGGGCACAGATATGTGTGTAATACAGAGACACTATTGCTGGGGCACAGATGTGTGTAATACAGAGACACTATTGCTGGGGCACAGATATGTGTGTAATACAGAGACACTATTGCTGGGGCACAGATATGTGTGTAATACAGAGACACTATTGCTGGGGCACAGATATTTGTGTAATACAGAGACACTATTGCTGGGGCACAGATGTGTGTAATACAGAGACACTATTGCTGGGGCACAGATATGTGTGTAATACAGAGACACTATTGCTGGGGCACAGATATGTGTGTAATACAGAGACACTATTGCTGGGGCACAGATATGTACAGTGTATAATACAGAGACACTATTGCTGGGGCACAGTTGTGTGTAATACAGAGACACTATTGCTGGGGCACAGATGTGTGTAATACAGACACACTATTCCTGGGGCACAGATATGTACAGTATATAATACAGAGACACTATTGCTGGGGCACAGATATGTGTGTAATACAGAGACACTATTGCTGGGGCACAGATATGTACAGTATATAATACAGAGACACTATTGCTGGGGCACAGATATGTACAGTATATAATACAGAGACACTATTGCTGGGGCACAGATATGTGTGTAATACAGAGACACTATTGCTGGGGCACAGATATGTACAGTATATAATACAGAGACACTATTGCTGGGGCACAGATATGTGTGTAATACAGAGACACTATTGCTGGGGCACAGATATGTGTGTAATACAGAGACACTATTGCTGGGGCACAGATATGTACAGTATATAATACAGAGACACTATTGCTGGGGCACAGGTGTGTGTAATACAGAGACACTATTGCGGGGGCACAGGTGTGTGTATGTGATGTAGAGACACTATTGCTGGGGCACAGGTGTGTGTATGATACAGAGACACTATTGCTGGGGCACAGATGTGTGTAATACAGAGACACTATTGCTGGGGCACAGATGTGTGTAATACAGAGACACTATTGCTGGGGCACAGATGTGTGTAATACAGACACTATTGCTGGGGCACAGATATGTGTGTAATACAGAGACACTATTGCTGGGGCACAGATATGTGTGTAATACAGAGACACTATTGCTGGGGCACAGATATGTACAGTATATAATACAGAGACACTATTGCTGGGGCACAGATATGTGTGTAATACAGAGACATTTGCTGGGGCACAGATATGTACAGTATATAATACAGAGACACTATTGCTGTCGCACAGATATTTGTGTAATTCAGAGACACTATTGCTGGGGCACAGATATGTGTGTAATACAGAGACACTATTGCTGGGTCACAGATATGTGTGTAATACAGAGACACTTGCTAGGGCACAGATATGTACAGTATATAATACAGAGACACTATTGCTGGGGCACAGATATGTGTGTAATACAGAGACACTATTGCTGGGGCACAGATATGTACAGTATATAATACAGAGACACTATTGCTGGGGTACAGATATGTGTGTAATACAGAGACACTATTGCTGGGGCACAGATATGTACAGTGTATAATACAGAGACACTATTGCTGGAGCACAGATATGTGTGTAATAATGAGACACTATTGCTGGGGCACAGATATGTACAGTATATAATACAGAGACACTATTGCTGGAGTACAGATATGTGTGTAATACAGAGACACTATTGCTGGGGCACAGATATGTGTGTAATACAAAGACACTATTGCTGGGGCACAGATATGTGTGTAATACAGAGACACTATTGCTGGGGCACAGATATGTGTGTAATACAGAGACACTATTGCTGGGGCACAGATATGTACAGTATATAATACAGAGACACTATTGCTGGGGCACAGGTGTGTGCGCGATCCACGCAGCACCTATTACTGAGGCATAATGTTAGTGATACACCAACCCCCTGTTTCAGGAGGCATATCTGATTTTCTATCCTGTTCTCTATTGCTGGGGCACAGGTGTGTGTAATACAGAGACACTATTGCGGGGACACAGGTATGTGTGTGTGTAATACAGAGACACTATTGCTGGGTCACGGGTATACAGAGACACTGTTGCTGGGGCACAGGTGTGTATGATACAGAGACACCATTACTGGGGCACAGCTGTGTGTATGTGATATAGAGACACTTTTGCTGGGGCACAGATGTGTGTAATACAGAGACACTATTGCTAGGGCACAGATGTGTGTGTAATACAGAGACACTATTGCTGGGGCACAGGTGTGTGTAATACAGAGACACTATTGCGGGGGCACAGGTGTGTGTAATACAGAGACACTATTGCGGGGCCACAGGTGTGTGTATGTGATGTAGAGACACTATTGCTGGGGCACAGGTGTGTGTAATATAGAGACACTATTGCTGGGGCATAGATATGTGTGTAATACAGAGACACTATTGCTGGGGCACAGATATGTACAGTATATAATACAGAGACACTATTGCTGGGGCACAGATATGTGTGTAATACAGAGACACTATTGCTGGGGCACAGATATGTACAGTATATAATACAGAGACACTATTGCTGGGACACAGATATGTACAGTATATAATACAGAGACACTATTGCTGGGGCACAGATATGTGTGTAATACAGAGACACTATTGCTGGGGCACAGATATGTACAGTATATAATAAAGAGACACTATTGCTGGGGCACAGATATGTGTGTAATACAGAGACACTATTGCTAGGGCACAGATATGTGTGTAATACAGAGACACTATTGCTGGGGCACAGATATGTACAGTATATAATACAGAGACACTATTGCTGAGGCACAGGTGTGTGCGCGCGATCCACGTAGCACCTATTACTGAGGCATAATGTTAGTGATACACCAACCCACTGTTTCAGGAGGCATATCTGATTTTCTATCCCGTTCTCTATTGCTGGGGCACAGGTGTGTGTAATACAGAGACACTATTGCGGGGACACAGGTGTGTGTGTAATACAGAGACACTATTGCTGGGTCACGGGTATACAGAGACACTGTTGCTGGGGCACAGGTGTGTATGATACAGAGACACCATTACTGGGGCACAGCTGTGTGTATGTGATATAGAGACACTTTTGCTAGGGCACAGATGTGTGTGTAATACAGAGACACTATTGCTGGGGCACAGGTGTGTGTAATACAGAGACACTATTGCTGGGGCACAGGTGTGTGTAATACAGAGACACTATTGCGGGGGCACAGGTGTGTGTATGTGATGTAGAGACACTATTGCTGGGGCACAGGTGTGTGTATGATACAGAGACACTATTGCTGGGGCACAGATGTGTGTAATACAGAGACACTATTGCTGGGGCACAGATGTGTGTAATACAGAGACACTATTGCTGGGGCACAGATATGTGTGTAATACAGAGACACTATTGCTGGGGTACAGATATGTGTGTAATACAGAGACACTATTGCTGGGGCACAGATATGTACAGTGTATAATACAGAGACACTATTGCTGGAGCACAGATATGTGTGTAATAATGAGACACTATTGCTGGGGCACAGATATGTACAGTGTATAATACAGAGACACTATTGCTGGGGCACAGTTGTGTGTAATACAGAGACACTATTGCTGGGGCACAGATGTGTGTAATACAGACACACTATTCCTGGGGCACAGATATGTACAGTATATAATACAGAGACACTATTGCTGGGGCACAGATATGTGTGTAATACAGAGACACTATTGCTGGGGCACAGATATGTACAGTATATAATACAGAGACACTATTGCTGGGGCACAGATATGTACAGTATATAATACAGAGACACTATTGCTGGGGCACAGATATGTGTGTAATACAGAGACACTATTGCTGGGGCACAGATATGTACAGTATATAATACAGAGACACTATTGCTGGGGCACAGATATGTGTGTAATACAGAGACACTATTGCTGGGGCACAGATATGTGTGTAATACAGAGACACTATTGCTGGGGCACAGATATGTACAGTATATAATACAGAGACACTATTGCTGGGGCACAGGTGTGTGTAATACAGAGACACTATTGCGGGGGCACAGGTGTGTGTATGTGATGTAGAGACACTATTGCTGGGGCACAGGTGTGTGTATGATACAGAGACACTATTGCTGGGGCACAGATGTGTGTAATACAGAGACACTATTGCTGGGGCACAGATGTGTGTAATACAGAGACACTATTGCTGGGGCACAGATGTGTGTAATACAGACACTATTGCTGGGGCACAGATATGTGTGTAATACAGAGACACTATTGCTGGGGCACAGATATGTGTGTAATACAGAGACACTATTGCTGGGGCACAGATATGTACAGTATATAATACAGAGACACTATTGCTGGGGCACAGATATGTGTGTAATACAGAGACATTTGCTGGGGCACAGATATGTACAGTATATAATACAGAGACACTATTGCTGTCGCACAGATATTTGTGTAATTCAGAGACACTATTGCTGGGGCACAGATATGTGTGTAATACAGAGACACTATTGCTGGGTCACAGATATGTGTGTAATACAGAGACACTTGCTAGGGCACAGATATGTACAGTATATAATACAGAGACACTATTGCTGGGGCACAGATATGTGTGTAATACAGAGACACTATTGCTGGGGCACAGATATGTACAGTATATAATACAGAGACACTATTGCTGGGGTACAGATATGTGTGTAATACAGAGACACTATTGCTGGGGCACAGATATGTACAGTGTATAATACAGAGACACTATTGCTGGAGCACAGATATGTGTGTAATAATGAGACACTATTGCTGGGGCACAGATATGTACAGTATATAATACAGAGACACTATTGCTGGAGTACAGATATGTGTGTAATACAGAGACACTATTGCTGGGGCACAGATATGTGTGTAATACAAAGACACTATTGCTGGGGCACAGATATGTGTGTAATACAGAGACACTATTGCTGGGGCACAGATATGTGTGTAATACAGAGACACTATTGCTGGGGCACAGATATGTACAGTATATAATACAGAGACACTATTGCTGGGGCACAGGTGTGTGCGCGATCCACGCAGCACCTATTACTGAGGCATAATGTTAGTGATACACCAACCCCCTGTTTCAGGAGGCATATCTGATTTTCTATCCTGTTCTCTATTGCTGGGGCACAGGTGTGTGTAATACAGAGACACTATTGCGGGGACACAGGTATGTGTGTGTGTAATACAGAGACACTATTGCTGGGTCACGGGTATACAGAGACACTGTTGCTGGGGCACAGGTGTGTATGATACAGAGACACCATTACTGGGGCACAGCTGTGTGTATGTGATATAGAGACACTTTTGCTGGGGCACAGATGTGTGTAATACAGAGACACTATTGCTAGGGCACAGATGTGTGTGTAATACAGAGACACTATTGCTGGGGCACAGGTGTGTGTAATACAGAGACACTATTGCGGGGGCACAGGTGTGTGTAATACAGAGACACTATTGCGGGGCCACAGGTGTGTGTATGTGATGTAGAGACACTATTGCTGGGGCACAGGTGTGTGTAATATAGAGACACTATTGCTGGGGCATAGATATGTGTGTAATACAGAGACACTATTGCTGGGGCACAGATATGTACAGTATATAATACAGAGACACTATTGCTGGGGCACAGATATGTGTGTAATACAGAGACACTATTGCTGGGGCACAGATATGTACAGTATATAATACAGAGACACTATTGCTGGGACACAGATATGTACAGTATATAATACAGAGACACTATTGCTGGGGCACAGATATGTGTGTAATACAGAGACACTATTGCTGGGGCACAGATATGTACAGTATATAATAAAGAGACACTATTGCTGGGGCACAGATATGTGTGTAATACAGAGACACTATTGCTAGGGCACAGATATGTGTGTAATACAGAGACACTATTGCTGGGGCACAGATATGTACAGTATATAATACAGAGACACTATTGCTGAGGCACAGGTGTGTGCGCGCGATCCACGTAGCACCTATTACTGAGGCATAATGTTAGTGATACACCAACCCACTGTTTCAGGAGGCATATCTGATTTTCTATCCCGTTCTCTATTGCTGGGGCACAGGTGTGTGTAATACAGAGACACTATTGCGGGGACACAGGTGTGTGTGTAATACAGAGACACTATTGCTGGGTCACGGGTATACAGAGACACTGTTGCTGGGGCACAGGTGTGTATGATACAGAGACACCATTACTGGGGCACAGCTGTGTGTATGTGATATAGAGACACTTTTGCTAGGGCACAGATGTGTGTGTAATACAGAGACACTATTGCTGGGGCACAGGTGTGTGTAATACAGAGACACTATTGCTGGGGCACAGGTGTGTGTAATACAGAGACACTATTGCGGGGGCACAGGTGTGTGTATGTGATGTAGAGACACTATTGCTGGGGCACAGGTGTGTGTATGATACAGAGACACTATTGCTGGGGCACAGATGTGTGTAATACAGAGACACTATTGCTGGGGCACAGATGTGTGTAATACAGAGACACTATTGCTGGGGCACAGATATGTGTGTAATACAGAGACACTATTGCTGGGGCACAGATGTGTGTAATACAGAGACACTATTGCTGGGGCACAGATATGTACAGTATATAATACAGAGACACTATTGCTGGGGCACAGATATATGTGTAATACAGAGACACTATTGCTGGGGCACAGATATGTACAGTATATAATACAGAGACACTATTGCTGGGGCACAGATATGTGTGTAATACAGAGACACTATTGCTGGGGCACAGATATGTGTGTAATACAGAGACACTATTGCTGGGGCACAGATATGTACAGTATATAATACAGAGACACTATTGCTGGGGCACAGATATGTGTGTAATACAGAGACACTTGCTGGGGCACAGATATGTACAGTATATAATACAGAGACACTATTGCTGTCGCACAGATATTTGTGTAATACAGAGACACTATTGCTGGGGCACAGATATGTGTGTAATACAGAGACACTATTGCTGGGTCACAGATATGTGTGTAATACAGAGACACTTGCTAGGGCACAGATATGTACAGTATATAATACAGAGACACTATTGCTGGGGCACAGATATGTGTGTAATACAGAGACACTATTGCTGGGGCACAGATATGTACAGTATATAATACAGAGACACTATTGCTGGGGTACAGATATGTGTGTAATACAGAGACACTATTGCTGGGGCACAGATATGTACAGTGTATAATACAGAGACACTATTGCTGGAGCACAGATATGTGTGTAATAATGAGACACTATTGCTGGGGCACAGATATGTACAGTATATAATACAGAGACACTATTGCTGGAGTACAGATATGTGTGTAATACAGAGACACTATTGCTGGGGCACAGATGTGTGTAATACAAAGACACTATTGCTGGGGCACAGATATGTGTGTAATACAGAGACACTATTGCTGGGGCACAGATATGTGTGTAATACAGAGACACTATTGCTGGGGCACAGATATGTACAGTATATAATACAGAGACACTATTGCTGGGGCACAGATATATGTGTAATACAGAGACACTATTGCTGGGGCACAGATATGTACAGTATATAATACAGAGACACTATTGCTGGGGCACAGATATGTGTGTAATACAGAGACACTTGCTGGGGCACAGATATGTACAGTATATAATACAGAGACACTATTGCTGTGGCACAGATATTTGTGTAATACAGAGACACTATTGCTGGGGCACAGATATGTGTGTAATACAGAGACACTATTGCTGGGTCACAGATATGTGTGTAATACAGAGACACTTGATAGGGCACAGATATGTACAGTATATAATACAGAGACACTATTGCTGGGGCACAGATATGTGTGTAATACAGAGACACTATTGCTAGGGCACAGATATGTACAGTATATAATACAGAGACACTATTGCTGGGGTACAGATATGTGTGTAATACAGAGACACTATTGCTGGGGCACAGATATGTACAGTGTATAATACAGAGACACTATTGCTGGAGCACAGATATGTGTGTAATAATGAGACACTATTGCTGGGGCACAGATATGTACAGTATATAATACAGAGACACTATTGCTGCAGTACAGATATGTGTGTAATACAGAGACACTATTGCTGGGGCACAGATATGTGTGTAATACAGAGACACTATTGCTGGGGCACAGATATGTACAGTATATAATACAGAGACACTATTGCTGGGGTACAGATATGTGTGTAATACAGAGACACTATTGCTGGGGCACAGATATGTACAGTGTATAATACAGAGACACTATTGCTGGAGCACAGATATGTGTGTAATAATGAGACACTATTGCTGGGGCACAGATATGTACAGTATATAATACAGAGACACTATTGCTGCAGTACAGATATGTGTGTAATACAGAGACACTATTGCTGGGGCACAGATATGTGTGTAATACAGAGACACTATTGCTGGGGCACAGATATGTACAGTATATAATACAGAGACACTATTGCTGGGGCACAGATATGTGTCTAATACAGAGACACTATTGCTGGGGCACAGATATGTACAGTATATAATACAGAGACACTATTGCTGTCGCACAGATATTTGTGTAATTCAGAGACACTATTGCTGGGGCACAGATATGTGTGTAATACAGAGACACTATTGCTGGGTCACAGATATGTGTGTAATACAGAGACACTTGCTAGGGCACAGATATGTACAGTATATAATACAGAGACACTATTGCTGGGGCACAGATATGTGTGTAATACAGAGACACTATTGCTGGGGCACAGATATGTACAGTATATAATACAGAGACACTATTGCTGGGACACAGATATGTACAGTATATAATACAGAGACACTATTGCTGGGGCACAGATATGTGTGTAATACAGAGACACTATTGCTGGGGCACAGATATGTACAGTATATAATAAAGAGACACTATTGCTGGGGCACAGATATGTGTGTAATACAGAGACACTATTGCTAGGGCACAGATATGTGTGTAATACAGAGACACTATTGCTGGGGCACAGATATGTACAGTATATAATACAGAGACACTATTGCTGAGGCACAGGTGTGTGCGCGCGATCCACGTAGCACCTATTACTGAGGCATAATGTTAGTGATACACCAACCCACTGTTTCAGGAGGCATATCTGATTTTCTATCCCGTTCTCTATTGCTGGGGCACAGGTGTGTGTAATACAGAGACACTATTGCGGGGACACAGGTGTGTGTGTAATACAGAGACACTATTGCTGGGTCACGGGTATACAGAGACACTGTTGCTGGGGCACAGGTGTGTATGATACAGAGACACCATTACTGGGGCACAGCTGTGTGTATGTGATATAGAGACACTTTTGCTAGGGCACAGATGTGTGTGTAATACAGAGACACTATTGCTGGGGCACAGGTGTGTGTAATACAGAGACACTATTGCTGGGGCACAGGTGTGTGTAATACAGAGACACTATTGCGGGGGCACAGGTGTGTGTATGTGATGTAGAGACACTATTGCTGGGGCACAGGTGTGTGTATGATACAGAGACACTATTGCTGGGGCACAGATGTGTGTAATACAGAGACACTATTGCTGGGGCACAGATGTGTGTAATACAGAGACACTATTGCTGGGGCACAGATATGTGTGTAATACAGAGACACTATTGCTGGGGCACAGATGTGTGTAATACAGAGACACTATTGCTGGGGCACAGATATGTACAGTATATAATACAGAGACACTATTGCTGGGGCACAGATATATGTGTAATACAGAGACACTATTGCTGGGGCACAGATATGTACAGTATATAATACAGAGACACTATTGCTGGGGCACAGATATGTGTGTAATACAGAGACACTTGCTGGGGCACAGATATGTACAGTATATAATACAGAGACACTATTGCTGTGGCACAGATATTTGTGTAATACAGAGACACTATTGCTGGGGCACAGATATGTGTGTAATACAGAGACACTATTGCTGGGTCACAGATATGTGTGTAATACAGAGACACTTGATAGGGCACAGATATGTACAGTATATAATACAGAGACACTATTGCTGGGGCACAGATATGTGTGTAATACAGAGACACTATTGCTAGGGCACAGATATGTACAGTATATAATACAGAGACACTATTGCTGGGGTACAGATATGTGTGTAATACAGAGACACTATTGCTGGGGCACAGATATGTACAGTGTATAATACAGAGACACTATTGCTGGAGCACAGATATGTGTGTAATAATGAGACACTATTGCTGGGGCACAGATATGTACAGTATATAATACAGAGACACTATTGCTGCAGTAAAGATATGTGTGTAATACAGAGACACTATTGCTGGGGCACAGATATGTGTGTAATACAGAGACACTATTGCTGGGGCACAGATATGTACAGTATATAATACAGAGACACTATTGCTGGGGTACAGATATGTGTGCAATACAGAGACACTATTGCTGGGGCACAGATATGTACAGTGTATAATACAGAGACACTATTGCTGGAGCACAGATATGTGTGTAATAATGAGACACTATTGCTGGGGCACAGATATGTACAGTATATAATACAGAGACACTATTGCTGCAGTACAGATATGTGTGTAATACAGAGACACTATTGCTGGGGCACAGATATGTGTGTAATACAGAGACACTATTGCTGGGGCACAGATATGTACAGTATATAATACAGAGACACTATTGCTGGGGCACAGATATGTGTCTAATACAGAGACACTATTGCTGGGGCACAGATATGTACAGTATATAATACAGAGACACTATTGCTGGGGCACAGGTGTGTGCGCGATCCACGCAGCACCTATTACTGAGGCATAATGTTAGTGATACACCAACCCACTGTTTCAGGAGGCATATCTGATTTTCTATCCTGTTCTCTATTGCTGGGGCACAGGTGTGTGTAATACAGAGACACTATTGCGGGGACACAGGTGTGTGTAATACAGAGACACTATTGCTGGGTCACGGGTATACAGAGACACTGTTGCTGGGGCACAGGTGTGTATGATACAGAGACACCATTACTGGGGCACAGCTGTGTGTATGTGATATAGAGACACTTTTGCTGGGGCACAGATGTGTGTAATACAGAGACACTATTGCTAGGGCACAGATGTGTGTGTAATACAGAGACACTATTGCTGGGGCACAGGTGTGTGTAATACAGAGACACTATTGCGGGGGCACAGGTGTGTGTAATACAGAGACACTATTGCGGGGCCACAGGTGTGTGTATGTGATGTAGAGACACTATTGCTGGGGCACAGGTGTGTGTAATATAGAGACACTATTGCTGGGGCATAGATATGTGTGTAATACAGAGACACTATTGCTGGGGCACAGATATGTACAGTATATAATACAGAGACACTATTGCTGGGGTACAGATATGTGTGTAATACAGAGACACTATTGCTGGGGCACAGATATGTACAATATCTAATACAGAGACACTATTGCTGGGGCACAGATATGTGTGTAATACAGAGACACTATTGCTGGGGCACAGATATGTGTGTAATACAGAGACACTATTGCTGGGTCACAGATATGTGTGTAATACAGAGACAATATTGCTGGGTCACAGATATGTGTGTAATACAGAGACACTATTGCTGGGGCACAGATGTGTGTAATACAGAGACACTATTGCTGGGGCACAGATATGTACAGTATATAATACAGAGACACTATTGATGTGGCACAGATGTGTGTAATACAGAGACACTATTGCTGGGGCACAGATATGTACAGTATATAATACAGAGACACTATTGCTGGGGCACAGATATGTACAGTGTATAATACAGAGACACTATTGCTGGGGCACAGATATGTACAGTATATAATACAGAGACACTATTGCTGGGGCACAGATATGTGTGTAATACAGAGACACTATTGCTGGGGCACAGGTATGTACAGTGTATAATACAGAGACACTATTGCTGGGGCACAGATGTGTGTAATACAGAGACACTATTGCTGGGGCACAGATGTGTGTAATACAGAGACACTATTGCTGGGGCACAGATGTGTGTAATACAGAGACACTATTGCTGGGGCACAGATATGTGTGTAATACAGAGACACTATTGCTGGGGCACAGATATTTGTGTAATACAGAGACACTATTGCTGGGGCACAGATATGTACAGTATATAATACATAGACACTATTGCTGGGGTACAGATATGTACAGTATATAATACAGAGACACTATTGCTGGGGTACAGATATGTACAGTATATAATACAGAGACACTATTGCTGGGGCACAGATATGTACAGTATATAATACAGAGACACTATTGCTGGGGCACAGATGTACAGTATATAATACAGAGACACTATTGCTGGGGCACAGATGTGTGTAATACAGAGACACTATTGCTGGGGCACAGATATGTACAGTATATAATACAGAGACACTATTGCTGGGGCACAGATATGTGTGTAATACAGAGACAATATTGCTGGGGCACAGATATGTACACTATATAATACAGAGACACTATTGCTGGGGCACAGATATGTGTGTAATACAGAGACACTATTGCTGGGGCACAGATATGTACAGTATATAATACAGAGACACTATTGCTGGGACACAGATGTGTGTGTAATACAGAGACACTATTGCTGGGGCACAGATATGTACAGTATATAATACAGAGACACTATTGCTGGGGCACAGATATGTGTGTAATACAGAGACACTATTGCTGGGGCACAGATATGTACAGTATATAATACAGAGACACTATTGCTGGGGCACAGATATGTACAGTATATAATACAGAGACACTATTGCTGGGGCACAGGTGTGTGCGCGATCCACGTAGCACCTATTACTGAGGCATAATGTTAGTGATACACCAACCCACTGTTTCAGGAGGCATATCTGATTTTCTATCCCGTTCTCTATTGCTGGGGCACAGGTGTGTGTAATACAGAGACACTATTTCGGGGACACAGGTGTGTGTGTAATACAGAGACACTATTGCTGGGTCACGGGTATACAGAGACACTGTTGCTGGGGCACAGGTGTGTATGATACAGAGACACCATTACTGGGGCACAGCTGTGTGTATGTGATATAGAGACACTTTTGCTGGAGTACAGATGTGTCTGTAATACAGAGACACTTTTGCTAGGGCACAGATGTGTGTGTAATACAGAGACACTATTGCTGGGGCACAGGTGTGTGTAATACAGAGACACTATTGCGGGGGCACAGGTGTGTGTAATACAGAGACACTATTGCTGGGGCACAGGTGTGTGTAATACAGAGACAATATTGCGGGGGCACAGGTGTGTGTGTATTACAGAGACACTATTGCTGGGGCACAGATATGTACAGTATATAATACAGAGACACTATTGCTGGGGCACAGATATGTACAGTATATAATACAGAGACACTATTGCTGGGGCACAAATATGTACAGTATATAATACAGAGACACTATTGCTGGGGCACAAATATGTACAGTATATAATACAGAGACACTATTGCTGGGGCACAGTTATGTACAGTACATAATACAGAGACACTATTGCTGGGGCACAGATATGTGTGTAATACAGAGACACTATTGATGGGGCACAGATGTGTGTAATACAGAGACACTATTGCTGGGGCACAGATATGTGTGTAATACAGAGACACTATTGCTGGGGCACAGATGTGTGTAATACAGAGACACTATTGCTGGGGCACAGATATGTACAGTATATAATACAGAGACACTATTGCTGGGGCACAGATATGTGTGTAATACGGAGACACTATTGCTGGGGCACAGATGTGTGTAATACAGAGACACTATTGCTGGGGCACAGATATGTACAGTGTATAATACAGAGACACTATTGCTGGGGTACAGATATGTGTGTAATACAGAGACACTATTGCTGGGGCACAGATATGTGTGTAATACAGAGACACTATTGCTGGGGCACAGATATGTGTATAATACAGAGACACTATTGCTGGGGCACAGATATGTGTATAATACAGAGACACTATTGCTGGGGTACAGATATGTGTGTAATACAGAGACCCTATTGCTGGGGCACAGATATGTACAGTATATAATACAGAGACACTATTGCTGGGGCACAGATGTGTGTGTAATACAGAGACACTATTGCTGGGGTACAGATATGTGTGTAATACAGAGACTATTGCTGTGGCACAGATATGTACAGTGTATAATACAGAGACACTATTGCTGGGGCACAGATATGTGTGTAATACAGAGACACTATTGCTGGGGCACAGATACAGAGCCGGCCCTAACCAATATGATGCCCTAGGCAAGATTTTGGCTGGTGCCCCCTAGCACCACCGTTGGTTCCGCCTCTGACCTTGCACCACTTTCCCAGTATCATCACCCCTCACCCATAGCAGTACTTATTTTGGTGTTTGTACCCCCTATTTCTCTATCGTCCTAGTGGATGCTGGGGTTCCTGAAAGGACCATGGGGAATAGCGGCTCCGCAGGAGACAGGGCACAAAAGTAAAGCTTTCCGATCAGGTGGTGTGCACTGGCTCCTCCCCCTATGACCCTCCTCCAAGCCAGTTAGATCTTTGTGCCCGGCCGAGAAGGGTGCAATCTAGGTGGCTCTCCTAAAGAGCTGCTTAGAAAAGTTTAGCTTAGGTTTTTTATTTTACAGTGAGTCCTGCTGGCAACAGGATCACTGCAACGAGGGACTTAGGGGAGAAGAAGTGAACTCACCTGCGTGCAGGATGGATTGGCTTCTTGGCTACTGGACATCAGCTCCAGAGGGACGATCACAGGTACAGCCTGGATGGTCACCGGAGCCTTGCCGCCGGCCCCCTTGCAGATGCTGAAGTAAGAAGAGGTCCAGAATCGGCGGCAGAAGACTCCTCAGTCTTCTAAAGGTAGCGCACAGCACTGCAGCTGTGCGCCATTTTCCTCTCAGCACACTTCACACGGCAGTCACTGAGGGTGCAGGGCGCTGGGAGGGGGGCGCCCTGGGAGGCAAATGAATACCTATTTTGGCTAAAAATACCTCACATATAGCCTCCGGAGGCTATATGGAGATATTTAACCCCTGCCAGAATCCGTTAAGAGCGGGAGACGAGGCCGCCGAAAATGGGGCGGGGCCTATCTCCTCAGCACACAGCGCCATTTTCCCTCACAGAAAGGCTGGAGGGAAGGCTCCCAGGCTCTCCCCTGCACTGCACTACAGAAACAGGGTTAAAACAGAGAGGGGGGGCACTAATTTGGCGTTAGAAATATATAAAAAAGATGCTATAAGGGAAAACACTTATATAAGGTTGTCCCTATATAATTATAGCGTTTTTGGTGTGTGCTGGTAAACTCTCCCTCTGTCTCTCCAAAGGGCTAGTGGGTCCTGTCCTCTATCAGAGCATTCCCTGTGTGTGTGCTGTGTGTCGGTACGTGTGTGTCGACATGTATGAGGACGATGTTGGTGAGGAGGCGGAGCAATTGCCTGTAATGGTGATGTCACTCTCTAGGGAGTCGACACCGGAATGGATGGCTTATTTAGGGAATTACGTGATAATGTCAACACGCTGCAAGGTCGGTTGACGACATGAGACGGCCGACAAACAATTAGTACCGGTCCAGACGTCTCAAAAACACCGTCAGGGGTTTTAAAACGCCCGTTTACTTTAGTCGGTCGACACAGACACAGACAGGGACACTGAATCCAGTGTCGACGGTGAATAAACAAACGTATTCCTTATTAGGGCCACACGTTAAAGGCAATGAAGGAGGTGTTTCATATTTCTGATACTACAAGTACCACAAAAGAGGGTATTATGTGGGATGTGAAAAAACTACCGTAGTTTTTCCTGAATCAGATAAATTAAATAAAGTGTGTGATGATGCGTGGGTTCCCCCCGATAGAAAATTATGGGCGGTATACCCTTTCCCGCCAGAAGTTAGGGCGCGTTGGGAAACACCCCTTAGGGTGGATAAGGCGCTCACACGCTTATCAAAACAAGTGGCGGTACCGTCTATAGATAGGGCCGTCCTCAAGGACCAGCTGACAGGAGGCTGGAAAATATCATAAAAAGTATATACACACATACTGGTGTTATACTGCGACCAGCGATCGCCTCAGCCTGGATGTGCAGAGCTGGGGTGGCTTGGTCGGATTCCCTGACAAAAAATATTGATACCCTTGACAGGGACAGTATTTTATTGACTATAGAGCATTTAAAGGATGCATTTCTATATATGCGAGATGCACAGAGGGATATTTGCACTCTGGCATCAAGAGTAAATGCGATGTCCATATCTGCCAGAAGATGTTATGGACACGACAGTGGTCAGGTGATGCAGATTCCAAACGGCACAAAGGTGTATTGCCGTATAAAGGAAGAGGAGTTATTTGGGGTCGGTCCATCGGACCTGGTGGCCACGGCAACTGCTGGAAAATCCGCCGTTTTTACCCTAAGTCACATCTCTGCAGAAAAAGACACCGTCTTTTCAGCCTCAGTCCTTTCGTCCCTATAAGATCATATCTGCCCAGGGATAGAGGAAAGGGAAGAAGACTGCAGCAGGCAGCCCATTCCCAGGAACAGAAGCGTTCCACCGCTTCTGACAAGTTCTCAGCATGGCGCTGAGACCGTACAGGACCCCTGGATCCTACAAGTAGTATCCCAGGGGTACAGATTGGAATGTCGAGATGTTTCCCCTTCGCAGGCTCCTGAAGTCTGCTTTACCAAGGTCTCCCTCCGACAAGGAGGCAGTATGGGAAAAAATTCACAAGCTGTATTCCCAGCAGGTGATAATTAAATTACCCCTCCTACTACAAGAAAAGGGGTATTATTCCACACTATATTGTGGTACTGAAGCCAGAAGGCTAGGTGAGACTTATTCTAAAAAATTTTTTGAACACTTACAAAGGTTCAAATCAAGATGGAGTCACTCAGAGCAGTGATAACGAACCAGGAAGAAGGGGACTATATAGTGTCCCGGGACATCAGGGATGCTTACCTCTATGTCCCAAATTTGCCCTTCTCACTAAGGGTACCTCAGGTTCGTGGTGCAGAACTGTCACTATCAGTTTCAGACGCTGCCGTTTGGATTGTCCACGGCACCCCGGGTCTTTACCAAGGTAATGGCCGAAATGATGATTCTTCTTCGAAGAAAAGGCGTCTTAATTATCCCTTACTTGGACGATCTCCTGATAAGGGCATAGTCCAGGGAACAGTTGGAGGTCGGAGTAGCACTATCTCGGATACTGCTACAACAGCACGGGTGGATTCTAAATATTCCAAAATCGCAGCTGATCCCGACGACACGTCTGCTGTGCCTAGGGATGATTCTGGACACAGTCCAGAAAAAGGTGTTTCTCCCGGAAGAGAAAGCCAAGGAGTTATCCGAGCTAGTCAGGAACCTCCTAAAAACAGTGCATCATTGCACAAGGGTCCTGGTAAAAATGGTGGCTTCCTACGAAGCAATTCCATTCGGCAGATTTCACGCAAGAACTTTTCAGTGGGATCTGCTGGACAAATGGTCCGGATCGCATCTTCAGATGCATCAGCGGATAACCCTATATCCAAGGACAAGGGTGTCTCTCCTGTGGTGGTTATAGAGTGCTCATCTTCTAGAGGGCCGCAGATTCGGCATTCAGGATTGGATGCTGGTGACCACGGAGCCCAGCCCGAGAGGCTGGGGAGCAGTCACACAAGGTAAAAATTTCCAGGGAGTGTGATCAAGTCTGGAGACTTTTCTCCACATAAATATACTGGAGCTAAGGGTAAATTTATAATGCTCTAAGCTTAGCAAGACCTCTGCTTCAAGGTCAGCCGGTATTGATCCAGTGGGAAAAACATCACGGCAGTCGCCCACGTAAACAGACAGGGCGACACAAGAAGCAGGAGGGCAATGGCAAAAACTGCAAGGACTTTTCGCTGGGCGGAAAATCATGTGATAGCACTGTCAGCAGTGTTTCATCCCGGGAATGGAAACTGGGAAGCAGACTTCCTCAGCAGGCACGACCTCCACCCGGGAGAGTGGAAACTTCATCGGGAAGTTTTTTCCACATGATTGTAAACCGTTGGGAAATACCAAAGGTGGACATGATGGCGTCCCGTCTGAACAAAAAACGGGACAGGTATTGCGCCAGGTCAAGAGACCCTCAGGCAATAGCTGTGGACGTATCTGGTAACACCGTGGGTGTACCAGTCGGTGTATGTGTTCCCTCCTCTGCTTCTCATACCTAAGGTGCTGAGAATTATAAGACGTAGAGGAGTAAGAACTATACTCATGGCTCCGGATTGGCCAAGAAGGACTTGGTACCTGGAACTTCAAGAGATGCTTACAGAGGTCTTATGGCCTCTGCCGCTAAGAAGGGACTTGCTTCAGCAAGTACCATGTCTGTTCCAAGACTTACCGCAGCTGCGTTTGTCGGCATGGCGGTGGAAAGCCGGATCCTAAGGGAAAAGGCATTCCGGAAGAGGTCATTCCTACCCTGGTCAAAGCCAGAAAGGAGGTGACCGCACAACATTATCACCACATGTGGCGAAAATATGTTGCGTGGTGTGAGGCCAGGAAGGCCCCACAAAGAAATTTCAACTCGGTCGTTTCCTGCATTTCCTGCAAACAGGAGTGTCTATGGGCCTCAAATTGGGGTCCATTAAGGTTCAAATTTCGGCCCTGTCGATTTTCTTCCAGAAAGAATTGGCTTCAGTTCCTGAAGTCCAGAAGTTTGTCAAGGGAGTATTGCATATACAACCCCCTTTTGTGCCTCCAGTGGCACTGTGGGATCTCAACGTAGTTCTGGGATTCCTCAAATCACATTGGTTTAAAACCAGTCAAATCTGTGGATTTGAAGCATCTCACATGAAAAGTGACCATGCTCTTGGCCCTGGCCTGGACCAGGCGAGTGTCAAATTGGTGTTTTTTTCTCAAAAAAGCCCATATCTGTTTGTCCATTCGGACAGGGCAGAGCTGCGGACTCGTCCCCAGTTCTCTCCCTAAGGTGGTGTCAGTGTTTCACCTGAACCAGCTTATTGTGGTGCCTTGCACCTACTAGGGACTTGGAGGACTCCAAGTTGCTAGATGTTGTCAGGGCCCTGAAAATATGTTCCAGGACGGCTGGAGTCAGGAAAACTGACTTGCTGTTATCCTGTATGCACCCAACAAACTGGGTGCTCTTGCTTCTAAGCAGACTATTGCTAGTTGGATGTGTAATACAATTCAGCTTGCACATTCTGTGGCAGGCCTGCCACAGCCAAAATATGTAAATGCCCATTCCACAAGGAAGGTGGGCTCATCTTGGGCGGCTGCCCGAGGGGTCTCGGCTTTACAACTTTGCCGAGCAGCTACTTGGTCAGGGGCAAACACGTTTGCTAAATTCTACAAATTTGATACCCTGGCTAAGGAGGACCTGGAGTTCTCTCATTCGGTGCTGCAGAGTCATCCGCACTCTCCCGCCCGTTTGGGAGCTTTGGTATAATCCCCATGGTCCTTTCAGGAACCCCAGCATCCACTAGGACGATAGAGAAAATAAGAATTTACTTACCGATAATTCTATTTCTCGGAGTCCGTAGTGGATGCTGGGCGCCCATCCCAAGTGCGGATTATCTGCAATACTTGTACATAGTTACAAAAATCGGGTTATTATTGTTGTGAGCCATCTTTTCAGAGGCTCCGCTGTTATCATACTGTTAACTGGGTTTAGATCACAAGTTGTACGGTGTGATTGGTGTGGCTGGTATGAGTCTTACCCGGGATTCAAAATTCCTCCCTTATTGTGTACGCTCGTCCGGGCACAGTACCTAACTGGCTTGGAGGAGGGTCATAGGGGGAGGAGCCAGTGCACACCACCTGATCGGAAAGCTTTACTTTTGTGCCCTGTCTCCTGCGGAGCCGCTATTCCCCATGGTCCTTTCAGGAACCCCAGCATCCACTACGGACTCCGAGAAATAGAATTATCGGTAAGTAAATTCTTATTATTTTAAATAGGAACAGTTTGCACATTTGGCCCACAGCCTATAAAGGGGTGTGTTTTTGCTGGCAAGGGGCATGGCCACACAATTGTAACCCCAATTCAAATTACACCACACAGTACTGCAACTTTATTCACATTTGATCATGCGATAGTGTCCATAATTCATATTACATCCCACAGTAGTATCACTTTACCTTATAAACGTTACTCCTCACAGTAGAGCCCCTTATTCACATTACATCACACTGGAATTTCTCCTTATTCACATTACACCACACCCTATTGCTCTTGATTCACATTAGACGACACAGTAGTGCCCTTTCTATACGTAACACCACATAGTAGAGCACCTTATACACATAATTCCACACAGTAAAGCCCCTTACACATGTGAGACACATTATTAATGTCCTTATAAACATAATGTGCCTTACACATTATGACAACCTTTATTAATGCCCTTTTACACATAATGTCCCTTACACATATGCCGCACATTAGTAATCCCATTATACACATAATGACACACATAGTGCCCCCTACACATTTGCTGCACATTATTAGTGCCCCTATACACATAATGACACACATACAGTAGTACCCTGTTACACATAGGCCACACATTATTAATGCCCTTATACACATAATGACACACATAGTGCCCCTTTACACATATGTTGCACATTATTAATGCATTTTCTCTATCGTCCTAGTGGATGCTGGGGTTCCTGAAAGGACCATGGGGAATAGCGGCTCCGCAGGAGACAGGGCACAAAAAGTAAAGCTTTAGGATCAGGTGGTGTGCACTGGCTCCTCCCCCTATGACCCTCCTCCAAGCCTCAGTTAGATTTTTGTGCCCGGCCGAGAAGGGTGCAATCTAGGTGGCTCTCCTAAAGAGCTGCTTAGAAAAGTTTAGCTTAGGTTTTTTATTTTACAGTGAGTCCTGCTGGCAACAGGATCACTGCAACGAGGGACTTAGGGGAGAAGAAGTGAACTCACCTGCGTGCAGGATGGATTGGCTTCTTGGCTACTGGACATTAGCTCCAGAGGGACGATCACAGGTACAGCCTGGATGGTCACCGGAGCCTCGCCGCCGGCCCCCTTGCAGATGCTGAAACGAGAAGAGGTCCAGAATCGGCGGCAGAAGACTCCTCAGTCTTCTTAAGGTAGCGCACAGCACTGCAGCTGTGCGCCATTTTCCTCTCAGCACACTTCACACGGCAGTCACTGAGGGTGCAGGGCGCTGGGAGGGGGGCGCCCTGGGAGGCAAATGAAAACCTTTTTTGGCTAAAAATACCTCACATATAGCCTCCGGGGGCTATATGGAGATATTTAACCCCTGCCAGAATCCGTTAAGAGCGGGAGACGAGGCCGCCGAAAAAGGGGCGGGGCCTATCTCCTCAGCACACAGCGCCATTTTCCCTCACAGAAAGGCTGGAGGGAAGGCTCCCAGGCTCTCCCCTGCACTGCACTACAGAAACAGGGTTAAAACAGAGAGGGGGGGCACTAATTTGGCGTTAGAAATATATAAAAAAGATGCTATAAGGGAAAACACTTATATAAGGTTGTCCCTATATAATTATAGCGTTTTTGGTGTGTGCTGGCAAACTCTCCCTCTGTCTCTCCAAAGGGCTAGTGGGTCCTGTCCTCTATCAGAGCATTCCCTGTGTGTGTGCTGTGTGTCGGTACGTGTGTGTCGACATGTATGAGGACGATGTTGGTGAGGAGGCGGAGCAATTGCCTGTAATGGTGATGTCACTCTCTAGGGAGTCGACACCGGAATGGATGGCTTATTTAGGGAATTACGTGATAATGTCAACACGCGCCAAGGTCGGTTGACGACATGAGACGGCCGACAAACAATTAGTACCGGTCCAGACGTCTCAAAAACACCGTCAGGGGTTTTAAAACGCCCGTTTACTTTAGTCGGTCGACACAGACACAGACAGGGACACTGAATCCAGTGTCGACGGTGAATAAACAAACGTATTCCTTATTAGGGCCACACGTTAAGGGCAATGAAGGAGGTGTTACATATTTCTGATACTACAAGTACCACAAAAGAGGGTATTATGTGGGATGTGAAAAAACTACCGTAGTTTTTCCTGAATCAGATAAATTAAATGAAGTGTGTGATGATGCGTGGGTTCCCCCCGATAGAAAATATGGGCGGTATACCCTTTCCCACCAGAAGTTAGGGCGCGTTGGGAAACACCCCTTAGGGTGGATAAGGCGCTCACACGCTTATCAGAACAAGTGGCGGTACCGTCTATAGATAGGGCCGTCCTCAAGGAGCCAGCTGACAGGAGGCTGGAAAAATATCATAAAAAGTATATACACACATACTGGTGTTATACTGCGACCAGCGATCGCCTCAGCCTGGATGTGCAGAGCTGGGGTGGCTTGGTCGGATTCCCTGACTAAAAATATTGATACCCTTGACAGGGACAGTATTTTATTGACTATAGAGCATTTAAAGGATGTATTTCTATATATGCGAGATGCACAGAGGGATATTTGCACTCTGGCATCAAGAGTAAGTGCGATGTCCATATCTGCCAGAAGATGTTTATGGACACGACAGTGGTCAGGTGATGCAGATTCCAAACGGTACAAAGGTGTATTGCCGTATAAAGGAAGAGGAGTTATTTGGGGTCGGTCCATCGGACCTGGTGGCCACGGCAACTGCTGGAAAATCCACCGTTTTTACCCTAAGTCACATCTCTGCAGAAAAAGACACCGTCTTTTCAGCTTCAGTCCTTTCGTCCCTATAAGAGTCATATCTGCCCAGGGATAGAGGAAAGGGAAGAAGACTGCAGCAGGCAGCCCATTCCCAGGAACAGAAGCGTTCCACCGCTTCTGACAAGCTCTCAGCATGACGCTGAGACCGTACAGGACCCCTGGATCCTACAAGTAGTATCCCAGGGGTACAGTTTGGAATGTCGAGACGTTTCCCCTGCGCAGGCTCCTGAAGGCTGCTTTACCAAGGTCTCCCTCCGACAAGGAGGCAGTATGGGAAAAAATTCACGAGCTGTATTCCCAGCAGGTGATAATTAAATTACCCCTCCTACAACAAGAAAAGGGGTATTATTCCACACTATATTGTGGTACTGAAGCCAGAAGGCTAGGTGAGACCTATTCTAAATCTAAAAAAATTTGAACACTTACAAAGGTTCAAATCAAGATGGAGTCACTCAGAGCAGTGATAACGAACCGGGAAGAAGGGGACTATCTGGTGTCCCGAGACATCAGGGATGCTTACCTCCATGTCCCAAATTTGCCCTTATCACTAAGGGTACCTCAGGTTCGTGGTACAGAACTGTCACTATCAGTTTCAGACGCTGCCGTTTGGATTGTCTACGGCACCCCGGGTCTTTACCAAGGTAATGGCCGAAATGATGGTTCTTCTTCGAAGAAAAGGCGTCTTAATTATCCCTTACTTGGACGATCTCCTGATAAGGGCAAAGTCCAGGGAACAGTTGGAGGTCGGAGTAGCACTATCTCGGATACTGTTACAACAGCAGGGGTGGATTCTAAAGATTCCAAAATCGCAGCTGATCCCGACAACAAGTCTCCTGTGCTTAGGGATGATTCTGGACACAGTCCAGAAAAAGGTGTTTCTCCCGGAAGAGAAAGCCAGGGAGTTATCCGAGTTAGTCAGGAACCTCCTAAAATCAGTGCATCATTGCACAAGGGCCATGGTAAAAAAATGGTGACTTCCTTCGAAGCAATTCCAGTCGGCAGATTTCATGCAAGAACTTTTCAGTGGGATCTGCTGGACAAATGGTCCGGATCGCATCTTCAGATGCATCAGCGGATAACCCTATATCCAAGGACAAGGGTGTCTCTCCTGTGGTGGTTACAGAGTGCTCATCTTCTAGAGGGCCGCAGATTCGGCATTCAGTTTTGGATGTTGGTGACCACGGAGGCCAGCCCGAGAGGCTGGGGAGCAGTCACACAAGGAAAAAATTTCCAGGGAGTGTGATCAAGTCTGGAGATTTTTCTCCACATAAATATAGCTAAGGGTAAATTTATAATGCTCTAAGCTTAGCAAGACCTCTGCTTCAAGGTCAGCCGGTATTGATCCAGTGGGATAAAACATCACGGCAGTCGCCCACGTAAATAGACAGGGCGGCACAAGAAGCAGGAGGGCAGTGGCAAAAACTGCAAGGACTTTTCGCTGGGCGGAAAATCATGTGATAGCACTGTCAGCAGTGTTTCATTCCGGGAATGGAAACTGGGAAGCAGACTTCCTCAGTAGGCACGACCTCCACCCGGCAGAGTGGGAACTTCATGGGGAAGTTTTCCACATAATTGTAAACCGTTGGGAATTACCAAAGGTGGACATGATGGCGTCCCGTCTGAACAAAAAACGGGACAGGTATTGCGCCAGGTTAAGAGACCCTCAGGCAATAGCTGTGGACGTTCTGGTAACACCGTGGGTGTACCAGTCGGTGTATGTGTTCCATCCTCTGCTTTTCATACCTAAGGTACTGAGAATTATAAGACGTAGAGGAGTAAGAACTATACTCATGGCTCCGGATTGGCCAAGAAGGACTTGGTACCCGGAACTTCAAGAGATGCTCACAGAGGACTTATGGCCTCTGCCGCTAAGAAGGGACTTGTTTCAGCAAGTACCATGTCTGTTCCAAGACTTACCGCAGCTGCGTTTGACGGCATGGCGGTGGAACGCCGGATCCTAAGGGAAAAGGCATTCAGGAAGAGGTCATTCCTACCCTGGTCAAAGCCAGAAAGGAGGTGACCGCACAACATTATCACCACATGTGGCGAAAATATGTTGCGTGGTGTGAGGCCAGGAAGGCCCCACGAAGAAATTTCAACTCGGTCGATTCCTGCATTTCTTGCAAACAGGAGTGTCTATGGGCCTCAAATTGGGGTCCATTAAGGTTCAAATTTCGGCCCTGTCGATTTTTCTTCCAGAAAGAATTGGCTTCAGTTCCTGAAGTCCAGAAGTTTGTCAAGGGAGTATTGCATATACAACCCCCTTTTGTGCCTCCAGTGGCACTGTGGGATCTCAACGTAGTTCTGGGATTCCTCAAAACACATTGGTTTAAAACCAGTCAAATCTGTAGATTTGAAGCATCTCACATGAAAAGTGAACATGCTCTTGGACCTGGCCTGGACCAGGCGAGTGTCAAATTGGTGGTTTTTTTCTCAAAAAAGCCCATATCTGTTTGTCCATTCGGACAGGGCAGAGCTGCGGACTCGTCCCCAGTTCTCTCCCTAAGGTGGTGTCAGTGTTTCACCTGAACCAGCTTATTGTGGTGTCTTGCGCCTACTAGGGACTTGGAGGACTCCAAGTTGCTAGATGTGGTCAGGGCCCTGAAAATATAGGTTCCAGGACGGCTGGAGTCAGGAAAACTGACTTGCTGTTATCCTGTATGCACCCAACAAACTGGGTGCTCTTGCTTTTAAGCAGACTTTTGCTAGTTGGATGTGTAATACAATTCAGCTTGCACATTCTGTGGCAGGCCTGCCACAGCCAAAATATGTAAATGCCCATTCCACAAGGAAGGTGGGCTCATCTTGGGCGGCTGCCCGAGGGGTCTCGGCTTTACAACTTTGCCGAGCGGCTATTTAGTCAGGGGCAAACACGTTTGTAAAATCCTACAAATTTGATACCCTGGCTAAGGAGGACCTGGAGTTCTCTCATTCGGTGCTGCAGAGTCATCCGCACTCTCCCGCCCGTTTGGGAGCTTTGGTATAATCCCCATGGTCCTTTCAGGAACCCCAGCATCCACTAGGACGATAGAGAAAATAAGAATTTACTTACCGATAATTCTATTTCTCGGAGTCCGTAGTGGATGCTGGGCGCCCATCCCAAGTGCGGATTATCTGCATTACTTGTACATAGTTACAAAAATCGGGTTATTATTGTTGTGAGCCATCTTTTCAGAGGCTCCGCTGTTATCATACTGTTAACTGGGTTCAGATCACAGGTTGTACAGTGTGATTGGTGTGGCTGGTATGAGTCTTACCCGGGATTCATAAATCCTTCCTTATTGTGTACGCTCGTCCGGGCACAGTACCTAACTGAGGCTTGGAGGAGGGTCATAGGGGGAGGAGCCAGTGCACACCACCTGATCCTAAAGCTTTACTTTTTGTGCCCTGTCTCCTGCGGAGCCGCTATTCCCCATGGTCCTTTCAGGAACCCCAGCATCCACTACGGACTCCGAGAAATAGAATTATCGGTAAGTAAATTCTTATTTTTACATGACACACATAATGCTTACACATATTCTGAACACTACTGCACAACCAACCCACTCATATGCACACAACACTGTCACTAACACTGTGACCTCTGCCTCTGCTTGGATACAGATGTGTCCTCATAAATCTTGCCTCAATGCTAATGTTGGGCACCTTTTTTTAATGAAAATGCATCTAATTTGCATTGCTATGAGGCTAGGATGCACAAGCAGCTTCTGCTGATTAAAATAATATGTAGCATGCCTATATTCTGTGTGAGACTGTGGCTGTATCTGCATATGAAATGCTACACACAGAATATAGGCATGCCGCATATCATTTTAATCAGCAGAAGCTGCTGATGCCCCTTGGCATATCAAATGCCCTAGGCAATTGCCTAGTTTGCCTATGCCTATGGCCGGCTCTGCACAGATATGTACAGTATATAATACAGAGACACTATTGCTGGGGCACAGATATGTGTGTAATACAGAGACACTATTGCTGGGGCACAGATATGTGTGTAATACAGAGACACTATTGCTGGGGCACAGATATGTGTGTAATACAGAGACACTATTGCTTGGGCACAGATATGTGTGTAATACAGAGACACTATTGCTGGGGCACAGATATGTACAGTATATAATACAGAGACACTATTGCTGGGGCACAGATGTGTGTAATATAGAGACACTATTGCTGGGGCATAGATATGTGTGTAATACAGACACTATTGCTGGGGCACAGATATGTACAGTATATAATACAGAGACACTATTGCTGGGGCACAGATATGTGTGTAATACAGAGACACTATTGCTGGGGCACAGATATGTACAGTATATAATACAGAGACACTATTGCTGGGGCACAGATATGTGTGTAATACAGAGACACTATTGCTGGGGCACAGATATGTACAGGTTATAATACAGAGACACTATTGCTGGGGCACAGATGTGTGTAATACAGAGACACTATTGCTGGGGTACAGATATGTGTGTAATACAGAGACACTATTGCTGGGGCACAGATATGTGTGTAATACAGAGAGACTATTGCTGGGGCACAGATATGTGTGTAATACAGAGACACTATTGCTGGGGCACAGATATGTGTGTAATACAGAGACACTATTGCTGGGGCACAGATATGTACAGTGTATAATACAGAGACACTATTGCTGGGGCACAGATATGTGTGTAATACAGGGACACTATTGCTGGGGTACAGATATGTGTGTAATACAGAGACACTATTGCTGGGGCACAGATATGTGTGTAATACAGAGACACTATTGCTGGGGCACAGATATGTACAGTATATAATACAGAGACACTATTGCTGGGACACAGATGTGTGTGTAATACAGAGACACTATTGCTGGGGCACAGATATGTACAGTATATAATACAGAGACACTATTGCTGGGGCACAGATATGTGTGTAATACAGACACACTATTGCTGGGGCACAGATATGTACAGTATATAATACAGAGACACTATTGCTGGGGCACAGATATGTACAGTATATAATACAGAGACACTATTGCTGGGGCACAGGTGTGTGCGCGATCCACGTAGCACCTATTACTGAGGCATAATGTTAGTGATACACCAACCCACTGTTTCAGGAGGCATATCTGATTTTCTATCCCGTTCTCTATTGCTGGGGCACAGGTGTGTGTAATACAGAGACACTATTTCGGGGACACAGGTGTGTGTGTAATACAGAGACACTATTGCTGGGTCACGGGTATACAGAGACACTGTTGCTGGGGCACAGGTGTGTATGATACAGAGACACCATTACTGGGGCACAGCTGTGTGTATGTGATATAGAGACACTTTTGCTGGAGTACAGATGTGTCTGTAATACAGAGACACTTCTGCTAGGGCACAGATGTGTGTGTAATACAGAGACACTATTGCTGGGGCACAGGTGTGTGTAATACAGAGACACTATTGCGGGGGCACAGGTGTGTGTAATACAGAGACACTATTGCTGGGGCACAGGTGTGTGTAATACAGAGACAATATTGCGGGGGCACAGGTGTGTGTGTATTACAGAGACACTATTGCTGGGGCACAGATATGTACAGTATATAATACAGAGACACTATTGCTGGGGCACAGATATGTACAGTATATAATACAGAGACACTATTGCTGGGGCACAAATATGTACAGTATATAATACAGAGACACTATTGCTGGGGCACAAATATGTACAGTATATAATACAGAGACACTATTGCTGGGGCACAGTTATGTACAGTACATAATACAGAGACACTATTGCTGGGGCACAGATATGTGTGTAATACAGAGACACTATTGCTGGGGCACAGATATGTGTGTAATACAGAGACACTATTGCTGGGGCACAGATGTGTGTAATACAGAGACACTATTGCTGGGGCACAGATATGTACAGTATATAATACAGAGACACTATTGCTGGGGCACAGATATGTGTGTAATACAGAGACACTATTGCTGGGGCACAGATATGTGTGTAATACAGAGACACTATTTCTGGGGCACAGATATGTACAGTGTATAATACAGAGACACTATTGCTGGGGTACAGATATGTGTGTAATACAGAGACACTATTGCTGGGGCACAGATATGTGTGTAATACAGAGACACTATTGCTGGGGCACAGATATGTGTATAATACAGAGACACTATTGCTGGGGCACAGATATGTACAGTATATAATACAGAGACACTATTGCTGGGGCACAGATATGTGTGTAATACAGAGACACTATTGCTGGGGCACAGATATGTGTATAATACAGAGACACTATTGCTGGGGTACAGATATGTGTGTAATACAGAGACCCTATTGCTGGGGCACAGATATGTACAGTATATAATACAGAGACACTATTGCTGGGGCACAGATGTGTGTGTAATACAGAGACACTATTGCTGGGGTACAGATATGTGTGTAATACAGAGACACTATTGCTGTGGCACAGATATGTACAGTGTATAATACAGAGACACTATTGCTGGGGCACAGATATGTGTGTAATACAGAGACACTATTGCTGGGGCACAGATACAGAGCCGGCCCTAACCAATATGATGCCCTAGGCAAGATTTTGGCTGGTGCCCCCTAGCACCACCGTTGGTTCCGCCTCTGACCTTGCACCACTTTCCCAGTATCATCACCCCTCACCCATAGCAGTACTTATTTTGGTGTTTGTACCCCCTATATTTTAAATAGGAACAGTTTGCACATTTGGCCCACAGCCCATAAAGGGGTGTGTTTTTGCTGGCAAGGGGCATGGCCACACAATTGTAACCCCAATTCAAATTACACCACACAGTACTGCAACTTTATTCACATTTGATCATGCGATAGTGTCCATAATTCATATTACATCCCACAGTAGTATCACTTTACCTTATAAACGTTACTCCTCACAGTAGAGCCCCTTATTCACATTACATCACACTGGAATTTCTCCTTATTCACATTACACCACACCCTATTGCTCTTGATTCACATTAGACGACACAGTAGTGCCCTTTCTATACGTAACACCACATAGTAGAGCACCTTATACACATAATTCCACACAGTAAAGCCCCTTACACATGTGAGACACATTATTAATGTCCTTATAAACATAATGTGCCTTACACATTATGACAACCTTTATTAATGCCCTTTTACACATAATGTCCCTTACACATATGCCGCACATTAGTAATCCCATTATACACATAATGACACACATAGTGCCCCCTACACATTTGCTGCACATTATTAGTGCCCCTATACACATAATGACACACATACAGTAGTACCCTGTTACACATAGGCCACACATTATTAATGCCCTTATACACATAATGACACATAGTGCCCCTTTACACATATGTTGCACATTATTAATGCATTTTTACATGACACACATAATGCTTACACATATTCTGAACACTACTGCACAACCAACCCACTCATATGCACACAACACTGTCACTAACACTGTGACCTCTGCCTCTGCTTGGATACAGATGTGTCCTCATAAATCTTGCCTCAATGCTAATGTTGGGCACCTTTTTTTAATGAAAATGCATCTAATTTGCATTGCTATGAGGCTAGGATGCACAAGCAGCTTCTGCTGATTAAAATAATATGTAGCATGCCTATATTCTGTGTGAGACTGTGGCTGTATCTGCATATGAAATGCTACACACAGAATATAGGCATGCCGCATATCATTTTAATCAGCAGAAGCTGCTGATGCCCCTTGGCATATCAAATGCCCTAGGCAATTGCCTAGTTTGCCTATGCCTATGGCCGGCTCTGCACAGATATGTACAGTATATAATACAGAGACACTATTGCTGGGGCACAGATATGTGTGTAATACAGAGACACTATTGCTGGGGCACAGATATGTGTGTAATACAGAGACACTATTGCTGGGGCACAGATATGTGTGTAATACAGAGACACTATTGCTTGGGCACAGATATGTGTGTAATACAGAGACACTATTGCTGGGGCACAGATATGTACAGTATATAATACAGAGACACTATTGCTGGGGCACAGATGTGTGTAATATAGAGACACTATTGCTGGGGCATAGATATGTGTGTAATACAGAGACACTATTGCTGGGGCACAGATATGTACAGTATATAATACAGAGACACTATTGCTGGGGCACAGATATGTGTGTAATACAGAGACACTATTGCTGGGGCACAGATATGTACAGTATATAATACAGAGACACTATTGCTGGGGCACAGATATGTGTGTAATACAGAGACACTATTGCTGGGGCACAGATATGTACAGTATATAATACAGAGACACTATTGCTGGGGCACAGATATGTGTGTAATACAGAGACACTATTGCTGGGGCACAGATATGTACAGTATATAATACAGAGACACTATTGCTGGGGCACAGATGTGTGTAATACAGAGACACTATTGCTGGGGTACAGATATGTGTGTAATACAGAGACACTATTGCTGGGGCACAGATATGTGTGTAATACAGAGAGACTATTGCTGGGGCACAGATATGTGTGTAATACAGAGACACTATTGCTGGGGCACAGATATGTGTGTAATACAGAGACACTATTGCTGGGGCACAGATATGTACAGTGTATAATACAGAGACACTATTGCTGGGGCACAGATATGTGTGTAATACAGAGACACTATTGCTGGGGTACAGATATGTGTGTAATACAGAGACACTATTGCTGGGGTACAGATGTGTGTAATACAGAGACACTATTGCTGGGGCACAGATATGTGTGTAATACAGAGACACTATTGCTGGGGCACAGATATGTACAGTATATAATACAGAGACACTATTGCTGGGGTACAGATGTGTGTAATACAGAGACACTATTGCTGGGGCACAGATGTGTGTAATACAGAGACACTATTGCTGGGGCACAGATATGTGTGTAATACAGAGACACTATTGCTGGGGCACAGATATGTACAGTATATAATACAGAGACACTATTGCTGGGGTACAGATGTGTGTAATACAGAGACACTATTGCTGGGGTACAGATGTGTGTAATACAGAGACACTATTGCTGGGGCACAGATCTGTGTGTAATACAGAGACACTATTGCTGGGGTACAGATATGTGTGTAATACAGAGACACTATTGCGGGGACACAGGTGTGTGTAATACAGAGACACTATTGCTGGGGCACAGATCTGTGTGTAATACAGAGACACTATTGCTGGGGCACAGATATGTACAGTATATAATACAGAGACACTATTGCTGGGGCACAGATGTGTGTAATACAGAGACACTATTGCTGGGGCACAGATATGTACAGTATATAATACAGAGACACTATTGCTGGGGCACAGATGTGTGTAATACAGAGACACTATTGCTGGGGCACAGATGTGTGTAATACAGAGACACTATTGCTGGGGCACAGATATGTACAGTATATAATACAGAGACACTATTGCTGGGGCACAGATGTGTGTAATACAGAGACACTATTGCTGGGGCACAGATATGTACAGTATATAATACAGAGACACTATTGCTGGGGTACAGATGTGTGTATAATACAGAGACACTATTGCTGGGGCACCGATGTGTGTAATACAGAGACACTATTGCTGGGGTACAGATATGTGTGTAATACAGAGACACTATTGCTGGGGTACAGATATGTGTGTAATACAGAGACACTATTGCTGGGGCACAGATATGTACAGTATATAATACAGAGACACTATTGCTGGGGCACAGATCTGTGTGTAATACAGAGACACTATTGCTGGGGCACAGATATGTACAGTATATAATACAGAGACACTATTGCTGGGGCACAGATCTGTGTGTAATACAGAGACACTATTGCTGGGGCACAGATATGTACAGTGTATAATACAGAGACACTATTGCTGGGGCACAGATATGTACAGTATATAATACAGAGACACTATTGCTGGGGCACAGATCTGTGTGTAATACAGAGACACTATTGCTGGGGTACAGATATGTACAGTATATAATACAGAGACACTATTGCTGGGGTACAGATATGTGTGTAATACAGAGACACTATTGCTGGGGCACAGATATGTACAGTGTATAATACAGAGACACTATTGCTGGGGTACAGATATGTGTGTAATACAGAGACACTATTGCTGGGGCACAGATATGTGTGTAATACAGACACACTATTGCTGGGGCACAGATATGTACAGTATATAATACAGAGACACTATTGCTGGGGCACAGATATGTGTGTAATACAGAGACACTATTGCTGGGGCACAGATATGTGTGTAATACAGAGACACTATTGCTGGGGCACAGATATGTGTGTAATACAGAGACACTATTGCTGGGGCACAGATATGTGTGTAATACAGAGACACTATTGCTGGGGCACAGATATGTGTGTAATACAGAGACACTATTGCTGGGGCACAGATATGTGTGTAATACAGAGACACTATTGCTGGGGTACAGATATGTGTGTAATACAGAGACACTATTGCTGGGGCACAGATATGTACAGTGTATAATACAGAGACACTATTGCTGGGGCACAGATATGTACAGTATGTAATACAGAGACACTATTGCTGGGGTACAGATATGTGTGTAATACAGAGACACTATTGCTGGGGCACAGATATGTACAGTATATAATACAGAGACACTATTGCTGGGGCACAGATCTGTGTGTAATACAGAGACACTATTGCTGGGGCACAGATCTGTGTGTAATACAGAGACACTATTGCTGGGGCACAGATATGTACAGTGTATAATACAGAGACACTATTGCTGGGGCACAGATATGTACAGTATATAATACAGAGACACTATTGCTGGGGCACAGATATGTGTGTAATACAGAGACACTATTGCTGGGGCACAGATATGTACAGTATATAATACAGAGACACTATTGCTGGGGTACAGATATGTACAGTGTATAATACAGAGACACTATTGCTGGGGCACAGATATGTACAGTATATAATACAGAGACACTATTGCTGGGGCACAGATGTGTGTAATACAGAGACACTATTGCTGGGGCACAGGTGTGTAATACAGAGACACTATTGCTGGGGTACAGATATGTGTGTAATACAGAGACACTATTGCTGGGGCACAGATATGTACAGTGTATAATACAGAGACACTATTGCTGGGGCACAGATATGTACAGTATATAATACAGAGACACTATTGCTGGGGCACAGATATGTGTGTAATATAGAGACACTATTGCTGGGGCACAGGTATGTGTGTAATACAGAGACACTATTGCTGGGGCACAGATATGTGTGTAATACAGAGACACTATTGCTGGGGCACAGATATGTGTGTAATACAGAGACACTATTGCTGGGGCACAGATATGTGTGTAATACAGAGACACTATTGCTGGGGCACAGATATGTGTGTAATACAGAGACACTATTGCTGGGGCACAGATATGTGTGTAATACAGAGAGACTATTGCTGGGGCACAGGTGTGTGTAATACAGAGACACTATTGCTGGGGCACAGGTGTGTGTAATACAGAGACACTATTGCTGGGGCACAGATATGTACAGTATATAATACAGAGACACTATTGCTGGGGCACAGGTGTGTGCGCGATCCACGTAGCACCTATTACTGAGGCATAATGTTAGTGATACACCAACCCACTGTTTCAGGAGGCATATCTGATTTTCTATCCCGTTCTCCAGCGATCAGCTGTCCTATCCACCTTTACATGAGGGTATGAATGTGAGAGATCTGTAGAGTTTCAGGGCAGCTTTCCTACCACTGTAATTCATAGTAATGTATTGTAGTTCATATTACATGACAGCCATCCAAATACAAAGAGCAGCATTTCTCTATGGGAGTAGTTATCAGCTTAACTGACCTCCCCAGACATTTGCTCCTCCAAACCAGATCTCCTCTCTTGTCCTCCTGCAGGTTCGTCCACCCGCGGGGTGGTGTTATACAGAGTGTGTCTTCCTGGAAGCATGCGGCCGGCTCCCAATATCACAGCTCGCACGAAACGCCATCATGGACAAGCATGAACCCCCAGCAGAACTGGACTTCCCCCCCAGAAGTAGTTGACCTAACTCTGGATGATGATTCAAGACGCAAATATCTACTGTAACGTTGACTCCTGCCCGTTTCTTTCCCGCCATCTTCCCGCTGCACACCTGTTCCTAGTAACGTATCAGACGGTCTTTTCCAGGAACGCGTCTTTTGGAACGATCCATTGGTTACCAGGGATAATGGTAACGTCTATTTGATCATTTTCCAAGCGGCCAGCCAAATACGTGCAGCTTTCTGCCCTTACTCCCCACTGATTCACCTGCTCCAGAATGATCACAACATGCCGCACTTTCCACATTCAGTCGTCCCCCCAGCCTGTTTTTTTAAATGCAAATTAATTTAAATGCATTGTTTAAAAGAAGAAAAAATAATATATGCATAATTATTTATACTGTATTGTTAAGCGATTAAAACGAGTAAGGATACATCCATCGGAGCAGCCGCAAGTTGGTTGGTTGCTTCAGGAATTTTAGTTCAGGGATTATTTAAAGTGTACCCATGGGACACTCTCGTACACACAGCAGAGGCATCCAATTGGCGGGCGAGGCCGATATTGAGCTCCTCGTGCCTCAGAGGTGTCAGTAGTTCCTCATGAGTTGATAGGCCGATATAGTGGGCAGTCAACCAATAGAACGGCTGCCTCTTATCTTGTGTGTGCGATACACTTTCATCGTGGAGTTTGTGTGGTCACCCGAGTGTCGTGTAGAACCTATACCTGGAGATCACAGGCACATAGCTATCCCCCTTGTGTGTTGTGTTACGCCCGCCGCAAGCGCAGCCACCGGAGCCAGGAGCGGTGGTCTGCGTCCAGTTGTCCTCACTGTTACACAAAGGTCTCTTTCTGTGGAAGAGGCAGATACGTTTTACAGAACAAAGACTGTTCTCTAGTGGGCTCGCCGGGCTCCATTCTTTATCACACGGGGGTCATTGCTTTCGTTCCTTCGCTTCCTACGACAGACGCGGGCACTGTGTGCGGAGATCAGAAGCTTTTGTTCTTATCCCTGTTACTCCTTTGTTAAAGTGAACCTGTCACCTAGGCATCAACCCGGAACTGCGCTGGCGTTCCACCACCTCCTTACAGCGCCACCCTCCCTTCTTACAGCCGTATGTAGTGATTCGTATGCCACTGTGTGTATGATGTGATGTTATAGAGGGGGAGCAGTGTATGGAAGGCAGCAGCTTGCCCCACACACACATGTACTGTAATGCTGACTCCTAGCACGCACATGTATGATCTGTGTGTGACTAGTATGTGATGTACCCTCCCTTACATGTATGAGGACAAGGTCCGCCTGTCCGCTCCACTTGTGTAGGGTATGTCTAAATAACATGTAAATAACAAATAACAAGAGGATAGGTTCTGCCTATCAGCCCCATGTATGTAGCGTACAGAAGGAATATGAGAGGGCCCCTTACATGTATGAGGAAAGAATCTGCTGATAGGCTCCGTGTGGCTCTGTCTCCTCTCTCCCCCCCCATATCTCTCCTATGTCCAGGGCGGCCAATCCCAGGATTGGGATCTCGGGATTTAGGCATAAAATTGGCTGGGATTCAGTCCCGGGATTGGAGCTTCTAATCCCGGGGATTTCAGGATTAGAAAGCTCCTTGTATTTTCAGTGTCGGGCAGCGTTGAGCGTCCTCAGGAGGCTCAGACGCTGCCGGCTCCACCGGCCCAGCGTGACGGGAAGTCAGAGGTCACGCTGCGCAGCCAGCCGCCTGTCACTTGCCGCACGGACGTTGACTAACCCGGAGGAAGTTTGCGCAGGCAGCTGCCCGTCACCCACCGCACCCGGAGGAAGTGACCAACCCTCCCGTCCGTGTGGTATGGGGAGTTATGTGTGTGGGGCGGCGGTCACACAGAAAACAAGCCTATACTGGGAATCCCGGGATTGACCATTTTTCAATCCCGATATCCGGGATTGAAAAAATTACCCAGGATTGGCTACCCCTAACCCCCATTTCTTCTCTCTATCTCTCTCCCCCCATCTCTCCTCTCTCTCCACCCATCTCTCCTCTCCTCCCCCCATCTCTCCTCTCCTCCCCCCATCTCTCCTCTCTCCCCCCATCTATCCTCTCTCCCCCCATCTATCCTCTCTCCCCCCATCTCTCCTCTCTCCCCCCATTTCTCCCTCTCCCCATCTATCCTCTCCTTCCCCCATCTCTCCTCTCTTTCCCCCATCTCTCCTCTCTTTCCCCCATCTCTCCTCTCTTTCCCCCATCTCTCCTCTTTCCCCCATCTCTCCTCTTTCCCCCATCTCTCCTCTTTCCCCCATCTCTCCTCTTTCCCCCATCTCTCCTCTCTCTCCCCCATCCATCCTCTCTCTCCCCCATCCATCCTCTCCTCTTTCTTCCTCCATCCTCTCCTCTTTCTTCCTCCATCCATCTCTCCTTTCTCTTCCCCCATCCATCTCTCCTTTCTCTTCCCCCATCCATCTCTTCTCTGTTCCCCCCATCTCTCCTCTCCCCCATCTTTCCTCTCTCCTCTCTCTCCCCCATCTCTCCTCTCTCTCCCCCCATCTCTCCTCTCTCTCCCCCCATCTCTCCTCTCTCTCCCCCCATCTCTCCTCTCTCTCCCCCCATCTCTCCTCTCTCCTCTCTCTCCCCCATCTCTCCTCTCTCTCCCCCCATCTCTCCTCTCTCCTCTCTCTCCCCCATCTCTCCTCTCTCTCCCCCATCTCTCCTCTCCCCCCATCTCTCCTCTCCCCCATCTCTCCTCTCCCCCATCTCCCCCCATCTCTCCTCTCCCCCATCTCCCCCCATCTCTCCTCTCTCTCCCCCATCTCCCCCCATCTCTCCTCTCTCTCCCCCATCTCTCCTCTCCCCCATCTCTCCTCTCCCCCATCTCTCCTCTCCCCCATCTCCCCCCATCTCTCCTCTCCCCCATCTCTCCTCTCCCCCATCTCCCCCCATCTCTCCTCTCCCCCATCTCTCCTCTCCCCCATCTCTCCTCTCCCCCATCTCTCCTCTCTCCCATCTCTCCTCTCCCCCATCTCCCCCCATCTCTCCTCTCCCCCATCTCTCCTCTCCCCCATCTCTCCTCTCCCCCATCTCCCCCCATCTCTCCTCTCTCTCCCCCCATCTCTCCTCTCCCCCTATTTCTCCCTCTTTTCTCTTTCCCTCTCCCCATCTATCCTCTCCTTCCCCATCTATCCTATCTCTCTCTCCCCATCTCTCCTCTCTCCCATCTCTCTCGCTCTCCCCTCCTTTATCTCTCCCCTCTATCTCTACTCTCCTACCCTATCTCTCCTCTTTCTCTCCCCATCCCCATGTAAATTTGTGTGAAGGTAGCAGGTTCACTTAACAATCCGTCATCAATTTCTGTTTTTTTGTGTTTTTTTTTTTTTTTTTAAATGCCATTGCCCTTCTCCCAGACTTATACAGTGCGCAGAATCCCGTTCTGCTTAGGCAGTATACTTCCAGAACACAGGGGCAATACCATTCTCACTGCATGGAGGTCCAAACATTTCACTGGTCTGAAGATCCAATGACCTAAGATGTGTGACCAGTTCCACCACTGTCCTATATGCACGTAGAAGCTTCTTTCTCTTCCCTCTTTGTGTCTACTTCTCACCGGCATCGAAGGGAATACCGTAACCATTCTACAGAGAATATGTCCGTATGCTGGTTATTTTAAGTACACCTTGTTTGGTTTCTTTGGCTACGCAAATACTGAAAACACATACTTCCGTGTAATGCCGAAACATGGTCATGCTACCCGCTTTCGGCTCTGGTGCCTCGCCTGTACATACGTGAGCACAAGATGGCTGACCAGGACCTGTAGATGCAATGAACTCACAAGTACAAGACAATTTTACAGTGTGTCTAACTAGGCTTCCTACCACTTGTGCACTGTTTTATTATTTCAGATTATTATGTATTTTAGTCTGTTGCTGTTTTAATTTTTATTTAAGACACTACTTTGTATTTCTTTTAACAGGTTTTATGTTGTTCAAGATTAGCTCGAGCAATCACTGGATGTCTGTGGGTGTTTGGAGACGTAACGATGCCTAGCTTTAATATGTTTTTCCTTCCCATTTTAATTTTATTTATTCACTTTCTTTAAAAACAAAATAAAAAATATTCTGTAGAGCCATTGTATGGCTTAAAGGTTATATACACTTATTGACTGTTTAAACATAAAATAGTAACGGTAACCTACACACAGTGGATGCACCGCCATGGCGGCCCTGCCCAGTATTCTTGAGAATGAAGTCTGTACATTCGTTAGGAAATAGCAACATCATTGAGGCATGAGGTATGTGGCGCCTCAGTGATGTCTCTGCTTCCTAATAAATCAATAGGCCTTAAGCCCCAGTGACGTCACTGCTACCTAGTGGTATAATAAGGCGGCCTTCTTATAACCATCAGCTCTCACTGGCTGCCTGCCTGCCTTTTCTGTAGTCAACACGGACTCTTATTGCAATGACAAATCAGAACACCAGTTGCATTGTAAACTGGGTGTCTTCTCTTTATATATGCTGTTTTGTTTTTTTAACTTTGTCTTGCAGGTTAGTTTTTCGATGTCTCCTTTTTCCACTTCGATACGTGATAGTTACATATCTCAGTATTTCACTGCACTTTGTAACCTCTCAAATCTGAAGTGGTCAGGGTACAAAATACAGTTTTATTTTCTTTTTCTTCTCTTTTTTTTTTTTTTTAATCACTTCCATTCTCATCTAGATTTGGTTATCGGGATAGGGAGGGGAAGAAATAAGAGTGTTATTATAAATACATATATTTTTTGGTGCGAGACGAAAAAATTTCTGTTTTTTGAAACGAGTCTGTAGAATAAAAGTTACAACTATTTTAAGACCGAATAAAATAGAGTGAATTATTTAAAGAACCTTCTTTGTTGTTATTTCAATTTATTTTATTTTAATTCTAAATTTGCTGTCCTGATCTAGAAATAATTGCTGAAGCCTGTCATCCCTAGCAAGTGCAGTCAACCAATGTAGGGAATGGGCATTGCTTTGGGCAGTACGGACGGTGTAATGGTTAGCATTACTGCCTCACAGCGCTAAGGTCATGGGTTAAATTCCTAAAACAACCCTATCTGTGTGTAGTTTGTATGTTCCCCACTGTACTTGCGTGGGTTTCCTTCGGGGACTCCGATTTACTCCCACAATCCAAAAATATACTGGTAGGTTAATTGGCTCCCAAATAAACTTAAACCTAGAACAGAGACTCTTAAATGCTGTCCTCAAGGCACCCTAATGGTCCATGTTTTAAGATTATCCATGCTTGACCACAGGTGACTTAATTAGCACCTCAGTCAATTTGATTTATCCATCTGCTGAGCCATGGATATACCTAAAACCTGGAGCGTTGGGATGCCTTTAGGACCACATTTGAGAACCTCTGCCCTAGGTTGTGTGTCCACATGTATTTAGGGCAGACTAGATGGGCCAAGTGGTTCATATCTGCTGTCGGATTCTATAGGCAAGATGTAATAGCATCCCAGATTGCTGGAAGTGTGGGGTTATATAGGAACAAGAGCGCAGGTGCACCATGCACCAATAAAAATTATAACAACCATCATATCCGAAGTTCTTGGCATATATTGGCCAATATATGAGCCAGCCCACCATCTTCACTGTGATGTCATCGGACAGGTCCCTAACATAGGGGTTTGCCTCTGGGGCACAGAGCACCCCCAAACCACCCCAGCCAATAAGAAGCTTAGGGTGTGCAGTACAGGCCCCCTCTCCACAATATATTCTATATTATGGAGGTGTGAATTGCCAGCCGAACCCTGAGTTTTTTTTAAAGTGGCAGTCATTTACAAAGCATGACTTCCACTTTAAAAAAAACGTTTGAGATCGTCCGGCATCTCACACTGCCAGAAATCTGGGACGCTATTGCATTTCGCCTTAAGTTTCTACATTGCTTTCAAAATGGATTTTTAGGTTGGTGAAAGTCTGGTTAGGCCAATACTGGGAAGAAATGAATCTCAAAAGCCAATGCAGAAGATCGTGAGCGTATGAACTAAAGGTTCTGGAGATGGTTCCATGATTACATGTAACCAGGATTTGGAGGAAGATTGGCTGTGGGGAACAAGATGCAGTTCTGAGTGAGCTTCTTCTGCCCGGTAGAAAGAGTAATAGCGTTTTTTTTATAAGATGATATCCAAGGCCAACACAGATGGTGAAAGAGCCAGACAGAATAGGTATGTTTGGGTAGAGGAGAAGGTGAAACCCAAATGAGCTTATTAGCTTTCTAAGAGAGAAATTGTATAGATAGGGAAGGACAAAGGGCCAGTACTAACCCATTTGGTGCTGCAGATGATGGAAGTAACAGAGGAGTTGATACCTGAAGGAGCAGTTTGATAGGATGAGAACTAGCTTCGGACCTTGTCCTGAAGACCTGGGGTAGACATCGTCTGTAGGGATGAAAGGAAATCCAAGTCAAGTGCAGCTGAGAGATCACTGAGGGTGGTTAGGAGACTACAGGCCTTTAGATTTAAGGATCATCAAATATTTGTCCACTTAACGGCGTTACTGGGGAAAAAAAGCCTGAATGAACAGGGTCCAATAGGTGTTGTGAGGAATGTAAAGCCTGTGAGGCCCCCGAGGTTCATGGAGTGGCTTGAGGTTAAGTTATGGGTCTTCCAGAGGAAATTTGGGTCATAGATTTTCTTTCTTCATAGTGAGAGTGTGATGTTATGGCCTTACTCTGCCACCTTCATCCAATACTTCTCTCTGATATTTGATGTTAGGTGGCATTGACTTTGTGGTACTGTAAGCGAAAGGATCCTTAGCTGTTACTGGCTCAGTTTCTAGTCAAGGGAAGGTTATCGCACAGCTGTCCTGGCAAGAACCGCATACATACCAGCGGACCATGTAAGCTACATGTGTTCTCGTGTGTTGAATGTGATTATTGATACATGTAACCCTTTGTCATTCATCTTCAGTGAGCTCGATGCCAAACTTCTAGCCATGGGCGCAGTTATTCTCCAAGTTACTTGGAAGAGTTTGCTGGCAGTCTCTCATTACATAGCAAGAAGTTTTGTCCTGACGTGCCCGGTTATAAATCTCTAGATTGCGGTGTACGGTGTAAATCATCTCGTTAAATATAGATAATGATTCCCCATATTTAGGACGGTCTCGTGTTAAATCCGTTAATCATCGTCTAGTCATTAGGCGCTGCTGATGAGGGTGACATTTGTAATCACGGCTGTAATCACATGAAATCACCTTCATTGCCTGCTCCTCATTCAGCAAATGTGATCATTAATTTGGAAGATTTCCTCGCGTGGCTGGAAACCGGAGCGGACATCAGCTGGTTTGTTCGTTTGCTGCCGTCGGGGAACACTACTGGACCCTGAACTACAAACATGGCGACGTCCGTGGCCTAAATTTAGTGGTTAGTCTGGGTTCTGTATTTTTTGACACTGGCGACATTTCAAGTGATGACATTTTAAATGTGTCAACCTTTTGGTGTCGACATGCCTTTAGACATGCTGTTGAGCTTTTGACTGTCTATATTGTGATTGCCAACATAACGGCGACATACCTTTTGATCTCTAGCTTTGTACTTTATTATTCATGTAAAAACGGTCATCGTCGTTCATAGTGCTTTGTAAGGCGCCACAAATTCCAGGCGGGACAGTCTGCAAACACATCCCAGGGAGCGAATCGACACATTATAGACATTTAATTATCAGAATGTGGCTAAGACTGAAGGGAGGGGGGGGGGGGCAAATATAAGTAGAAGTGATACAAGCACCAATGGACAAGTGCAAGTTAAACGGAAAACAATAATCACAATGACCGCTATATATGAGGTAGACAAAGAAGGTGCGGATAAGAGTCATAGGGTTCAGAGGGCCCTGCTCGTCAGAGCTTACCATCTAGTAGGAGGGGGGAATTTAGACATGGCATGAGAAGCAAGGGCGGGAGGGAGATGTTGGAGAAGCGATCATGGAGGCTGGATATAAACGAGAGAGAATGCAATGGATTGGAGGTCGGTGGACTCTGTTAGGGCGAGGCCAGAAGTTCCATAGATAGGGACCACCCGGTTGCAAAAAAACAGTCCCTTTACATTCTTCTGGTTGTGCCGTTCATAGAAAAAGTAGCAAACTCCAATACTGCTGCCCGGGACAGTGCCAGTTGCTTGTGGTGAAGAAGACACGGACCTATCAGATTGTGCAAGTGGGCACTGTATATGATGGATCAGAGGCCTGGGTGAATGTGGGTATGACTGATTCTGTGCGGCTGGTTAGGGTCAGAGAAGTTTTTTTTATTATTATTTTAACTTCTGCAAGTCCGTGTGTCCCAGTGCTGCAGGGGAAAGCAATAGAAGAGACTGTAGCCAATCAGATCATTGGAAAGGTTACGGCAATATGAGATGCGGGATCTTATAGGAGGCAGCGTCCTGTCCCCTTATGTGACTGTGGGGCAGATTTATTAAGCTTGGTGAAGTGATAAAGTGGAAGTGGTAACACACCAGCCAATCAGCTCCTAACTGACATTTTTCAAACCCAGCCTGTGACATGGTAGTTAGGATCTGATTGGCTGGTCCTTTATCACCTTCCAGTTTATCACTTTACTGACCTTAAAAAATCTGCCCCTATATTACTGATGTGACACCTGTCATGGGATGAGTTCAGCATCCTGGTGGTCGGGATTACGAAGGTCATGTTGACCGATGCCGGAATCCCAACACCACTCCGGAGACCGGCGCCCGAACACCGACAGCTGAGATCCCCAAGGTAAGTATCGGGGGTTAGGGATAGGCACTGGGGGGGGAGTTTTAGCCCTAACCGACGATGTTGGGATGCCGGTGCTGGTCATGTGACCACCGGAATCCCGACCACCAGTATTTCATACCGAACCCCTTATTACTAAGCCCATAACTGCAGCCAGCCTATTCCCGTCTCTGTCACACTGACCCAGATAATGATCACTAGATATTTCCGTGTACTTAAATAATCAGAAATTAACAAAAATCCACAAGATCAGGGAGGTGGCAAGTTGATTGGCTGTTGACTTTTCAATGCCGTTACAACGGTAACTCGTCCCCTCACGTCTAATTGTATTGACCCCTTAATTTTGCGTGGCAAGGCTATTACAATGTTAGGAAGTGTTGGAACACATGGGGGAGGGGGGGGGTCATTGCTGTACAGGGGGCACGTGGCCATTTAATTACTGCAACAGGAGCTTCATTTTGCATCAGCTCAAAGATGGTGGTCTCTGGGTCTCCTCTTTTACAGGACGCATTGTGCACCTGTATAAAGGGCCTTATTCAGTCCCATTCATACACACCACTCAATTAAATGCATTTGTGCTGTGCTGGGACAGGGGTGTTGCACTGGGTGAGGGGTGCTGTGCTGGGGAAGGGGTGCTGTGCTGGGACAGGGGTGCTGTGCTGGGACAGGGGTGTTGCACTGGGTGAGGGGTGCTGTGTTGGATGAGGGTTGCTGTGATCTATGCTGGGTCAGGGGTGCTGTGCTGGGAGAGGGTGTTTTGCTGGCTTCTGTGATCTGAGTTGGGAGAGGTGTGCTGTGATCTATGCTGGGTCAGGGGTGCTGTGCTGGGTGAGGGGTGCTGTGATCTGTGCTGGCTGAGGGGTGCTGTGATCTATGCTGGGTCAGGGGTGCTGGGAGAGGGTGCTGTGGTCTGAGGTGAGAGAGGTATGCTGTGATCTGTGCTGGGAGAGGAGTGCTGTGCTGGGAGAGGGTGTTTTGCTGGGTTCTGTGATCTGTGCTGGGAGAGGAGTGCTGTGCTGGAAGGGGGTGTTTTGCTGGGTGCTGCCATCTGTGCTGAGAGGGGTGCTCTGCTGGGTGCTGTGATTTGTGTTGGGAGAGGGGCGTTGTGCTGTGAACTGTGCTGTGTCAGGGGTGCTGTGATCTGTGCTGGGTGAGGGGGTGCTGTGCTGGGAGAGGGGTGCTGTGGTCTGTGCTGGGTGAGGGGTGCTGTGATCTGTGCTGCGTGAGGGGTGTTGTGATCTGTGCTGGGTCAGGGGTGCTGTGCTGTGATCTGTGCTGGGTGAGGGGGTGCTGTGCTGGGAGAGGGGTGCTGTGATCTGTGCTGGGTGAGGGGTGCTGTTGGGAGAGGGGTGCTGTGATCTGTGCTGGGTGAGGGATTCTGTTGGGAAGGTGCTGTGATCTGTGCTGGGTCAGGGGTGCTGTGATTTGTGAGGGGTGCTGTGTTGGGAGAGAGGTGCTGTGCCTGGTGCTGTGATCTGTGCTGGGTCAGGGGATCTGTGCTGGGAAATGGGTGCTGTGCTGGGTGTGGGGTGCTGTGATCTGTGCGGGGTGCTGTGATCTGTGCTGGGTCAGGGGTGCTGTGGTCTGTGCTGGGTCAGGGGTTGTGTGCTGGGTGATGTGATCTGTGCTGGGTGATGTGATCTGTGCTGGGTCATGGGTTGTGTGCTGTGATCTGTGCTGGGAGGTGGGTGCTGTGATCTGTGCTGGGTGAGGGGTGCTGTGATCTGTGCTGGGTCAGGGGTGCTGTGCTGGTAGAGGGTTCTGTGCTGGGAGAGGAGTGCTGTGCTGGAAGGGGGTGTTTTGCTGGGTGCTGCGATCTGTGCTGAGTGAGGGGTGCTCTGCTGGGTGCTGTGATTTGTGTTGGGAGAGGGGTGTTGTGCTGTGAGCTGTGCTGGGTGAGGGGGTGCTGTGCTGGGAGAGGGGTGCTGTGATCTGTGCTGGGTGAGGGGTGCTGTGATCTGTGCTGGGTGAGGGGGTGCTGTGATCTGTGCTGGGTGATGTGATCTGTGCTGGGTCAGGGGTGTTGTGCTGGGTGCTGTGATCTGTGCTGGGTGAGGGGTGCTGTGATCTGTGCTGGGTGAGGGGGTGCTGTGCTGGGAGAGGGGTGCTGTGATCTGTGAGGGGTGCTGTGCTGGGTGCTGTGATCTCTGCTGGGTGAGGGGTGCTGTGATCTGTGCTGGGTGAGGGGGTGCTGTGCTGGGAGAGGGGTGCTGTGATCTGTGCTGGGTGAGGGGTGCTGTGCTGGGTGATGTGATCTGTGCTGGGTCAGGGGTGTTGTGCTGGGTGCTGTGATCTCTGCTGGGTGATGGGTGCTGTGCCTGGATCTGTGCTGGGAGATGGGTGCTGTACTGGGTGTGGGGTGCTGTGATCTGTGCTGGGTCAGGGGTTCTGTGCCGGGTGCTGTGCTGTAAGAGCAAGACAGCTGGAGGTGGGACGGGAGGTGCTGGGCCCAGGCAGAGGTGACTGGTCCCATTAGTATACGCCTGTATATATTGTATTGGCTGATATTTATAGATTGTTAATACTGTAACTCACACAGTGTGTATATTGCTATTCTTGTGGCTCCTGATTATCTCTATCTTTGTGTATCTATACCTCCAGTCCCGTTCTCCGGACAGCTGTCACCTTTGGCTGGACTGTAGGGGTGTTGGGAATAATGGCATTACACATGAGATTTCGGTGGAGGGGTAGTTAGTAAGGGAGGGCCTAGTGGCACTTCAGCCATACATACAGCCATAGGAAGGTAAGTGTGCAGAAGCCTCTCCTGTGTAACTCTAATCATCCCCAGCGCGCATCAGCGGTCGGTGTAGGATGTGAACGAGGTATCTGTAGCGCTTCAAGAGCCCTGACAGCGACGTGGATGGCTCAGGAGAGTGATCGGAGCCGCTGCAGCTCCGGTGAATTGTTCCTGTGCAGGAAGATGATATTGATTGTTCCAATTTAGCGCAGTGATGAGACAGTCCCCAGTCTCTGCAGTGATGAGCTGCTGCCGCAGTGTTAGAGTACCTCTCACTATGTCATCGGTGATCAGAGAGGAGCAGGTGCACTAATGGGGAACCATGAATAGTAATGTATCCTCAAGCAATCTCTGCAGGCATAGAGCAGGGTGTAACGTCTGGGGACTACCGGAGCCTGCTTCCCGGGGTGACTGCGACTGTCAGCTCCTAGATGGAAGCTGTAACTGCAATCTGTACAGCAGGAGTTCATCTGCGACGGGGAAAGTGGAGATAACCAAGGCCCAAATGTACTAAGCCTTAAAAAGTGATAGAGACGGATAAAGAGTGATAAATGACCAGCCAATCAGCTTCCTGCCATGTCACAGGCTGTGCTTGCAAAATGACAGTTAGGAGCTGATTGGCTGCTACTTTATCACTTTTTATCCATCTCCACTTTATCACTTTTTAATACATTAGGGCCAATATTCCAAAAGGCCAATCATTGGGTTGTTTAGCTGCGCTCCTCACAGTGACTATAGAGAGTTCCTATTCTCCCTCCCATGGATGGGTGTGGCCTAGTAGAGAGTAGGTGTGGCTTTGTGAGGATGTGGGTGTGGTTTGCCATTAGAAGGCAGGGCTTATTTTATCCCAAGTTAGCTTTTAAAACGTTAGAGCTGTATGGGAGGAGGCAGCTGGTGATCTCATCCGGGTCGGTGACATGGGGAGAGATGTATCAAGCTAAAGAGAAGTGAGGCTGTTGCCCACAGCAACCAATCAGATTTTAGCTATCATTTTACAGCATGTACTTTAGAAGTTTGGATGCATCTCCCCCATACTCGCAGAGTAGCAGAAAACTTCCAGGATTAGGGTATTGTACTGGTGTGGGGAAGGTATTCTGGGCACACAGGCTCCTCAGTATCAATTCCGCTTGTTTAAGTGCCTCAGCCTACCTGGCTGAGGTTGCTGACCCTGTGCCTCCCTCTATGGCCCCAGTTCCAGCAGGATAACTCGCCATGTCACACAGCGCACATCACCTAATGCTGGCACAACCAACATGACAATGAGGTCGGTGCACAGCAATGGCCGACACAGTCACCTGATCACAGTTCAACCTCCCAACATTCTGGCTGTGGCCTTGTGGGGCAAAATTGGCACGGCCATGCGTCACGCTCCTTTTTCTCTTTGTGCTAGGGGCTTGTCCAACACTCCCCATACTGCTGGGCCACCCAACAGCATCTCTGATGGGTCTGAATGTTGCGGTGAGAGAGTGGCCTCCGACTCTGTGGCCCCCCCAGTTGCAGCAGCGGGACAGTGACCAAAACTTAGGACTTTCCTATTCAAATGTGTGAGGCTGAAAGTTATGCAGTAGAGCACCTTTGGTGAAAGGTATGCAATGGAGCACCTGTGGTGAAAGGTACACATTGGAGCACCTGTGGTGAAAGGTACACATTGGAGCACCTGTGGTGAAAGGTACACATTGGAGCACCTGTGGTGAAAGGTATGCAATGGAGCACCTGTGGTGAAAGGTACGCAATGGAGCGCCTGTGGTGAAAGGTACACATTGGAGCACCTGTGGTGAAAGGTTCGCAATGGAGCACCTGTGGTGAAAGGTACACATTGGAGCAACTGTGGTGAAAGGTACACATTGGAGCACCTGTGGTGAAAGGTATGCAATGGAGCACCTGTGGTGAAAGATACACATTGGAGCACCTGTGGTGAAAGGTACACATTGGAGCACCTGTGGTGAAAGGTACGCATTGGAGCACCTGTGGTGAAAGGTACGCAATGGAGCGCCTGTGGTGAAAGGTACGCAATGGAGCACCTGTGGTGAAAGGTACGCAATGGAGCACCTGTGGTGAAAGGTACGCAATGGAGCACCTGTGGTGAAAGGTACGCAATGGAGCACCTGTGGTGAAAGGTACGCAATGGAGCACCTGTGGTGAAAGGTACACATTGGAGCACCTGTAGTGAAAGGTACGCATTGGAGCACCTGTGGTGAAAGGTACGCAATGGAGCGCCTGTGGTGAAAGGTACGCAATGGAGCGCCTGTGGTGAAAGGTACGCAATGGAGCACCTGTGGTGAAAGGTACGCAATGGAGCACCTGTATGCAATGGAGCGCCTGTGGTGAAAGCTACGCAATGGAGCGCCTGTGGTGAAAGGTACGCAATGGAGCGCCTGTGGTGAAAGGTACGCATTGGAGCGCCTGTGGTGAAAGGTATGCAATGGAGCACCTGTGGTAAAAGGTATGCAATGGAGCACCTGTGGTGAAAGGTACACATTGGAGCACCTGTGGTGAAAGGTACGCAATGGAGCGCCTGTGGTGAAAGGTACGCATTGGAGCGCCTGTGGTGAAAGGTACGCAATGGAGCACCTGTGGTGAAAGGTATGCAATGGAGCACCTGTGGTGAAAGGTTCGCAATGGAGCACCTGTGGTGAAAGGTACACATTGGAGCACCTGTGGTGAAAGGTACGCAATGGAGCACCTGTGGTGAAAGGTACACATTGGAGCACCTGTGGTGAAAGGTACACATTGGAGCACCTGTGGTGAAAGGTACGCAATGGAGCGCCTGTGGTGAAAGGTACACATTGGAGCACCTGTGGTGAAAGGTTCGCAATGGAGCACCTGTGGTGAAAGGTACGCAATGGGGCGCCTGTGGTGAAAGGTACACATTGGAGCACCTGTGGTGAAAGGTACACATTGGAGCACCTGTGGTGAAAGGTACACATTGGAGCACCTGTGGTGAAAGGTACGCATTGGAGCACCTGTGGTGAAAGGTACGCAATGGAGCGCCTGTGGTGAAAGGTACGCAATGGAGCACCTGTGGTGAAAGGTACGCAATGGAGCACCTGTATGCAATGGAGCGCCTGTGGTGAAAGGTACGCAATGGAGCGCCTGTGGTGAAAGGTACGCATTGGAGCGCCTGTGGTGAAAGGTATGCAATGGAGCACCTGTGGTGAAAGGTACGCAATGGAGCACCTGTGGTGAAAGGTTCGCAATGGAGCACCTGTGGTGAAAGGTACACATTGGAGCACCTGTGGTGAAAGGTACGCAATGGAGCACCTGTGGTGAAAGGTACACATTGGAGCACCTGTGGTGAAAGGTACGCAATGGGGCGCCTGTGGTGAAAGGTACACATTGGAGCACCTGTGGTGAAAGGTACACATTGGAGCACCTGTGGTGAAAGGTACACATTGGAGCACCTGTGGTGAAAGGTACGCATTGGAGCACCTGTGGTGAAAGGTACGCAATGGAGCGCCTGTGGTGAAAGGTACGCAATGGAGCACCTGTGGTGAAAGGTACGCAATGGAGCACCTGTATGCAATGGAGCGCCTGTGGTGAAAGGTACGCAATGGAGCGCCTGTGGTGAAAGGTACGCATTGGAGCGCCTGTGGTGAAAGGTATGCAATGGAGCACCTGCGGTGAAAGGTACGCAATGGAGCGCCTGTGGTGAAAGGTACGCATTGGAGCGCCTGTGGTGAAAGGTACGCAATGGAGCACCTGTGGTGAAAGGTACGCAATGGAGCACCTGTATGCAATGGAGCGCCTATGGTGAAAGGTACGCAATGGAGCGCCTGTGGTGAAAGGTACGCATTGGAGCGCCTGTGGTGAAAGGTATGCAATGGAGCACCTGTGGTGAAAGGTACGCAATGGAGCACCTGTGGTGAAAGGTACGCATTGGAGCGCCTGTGGTGAAAGGTATGCAATGGAGCATCTGTGGTGAAAGGTACGCAATGGAGCACCTGTATGCAATGGAGCGCCTGTGGTGAAAGGTACGCAATGGAGCGCCTGTGGTGAAAGGTACGCAATGGAACACCTGTATGCAATAGAGCACCTGTGGTGAAAGGTACGCATTGGAGCACCTGTGGTGAAAGGTACGCATTGGAGCACCTGTGGTGAAAGGTACGCATTGGAGCACCTGTGGTGAAAGGTACGCAATGGAGCACCTGTATGCAGTGGAGCGCCTGTGATGAAAGGTACGCAATGGAGCGCCTGTGGTGAAAGGTACGCAATGGAGCACCTGTATGCAGTGGAGCGCCTGTGATGAAAGGTACGCAATAGAGCACCTGTGGTGAAAGGTACGCAATGGAGCGCCTGTGGTGAAAGGTACGCAATGGAGCACCTGTATGCAGTGGAGCGCCTGTGATGAAAGGTACGCAATGGAGCGCCTGTGGTGAAAGGTACGCAATGGAGCGCCTGTGACGAAAGGTACGCAATGGAGCACCTGTGGTGCAATGGAGCAGCTGTGGGATGTGTTGGTACATGAGCATCACAGCACAAAGTGTAGCCGACATGTCTGCAGTAACTGCGTGATGCCGTCATGTCGACAGGGGTTAGAGTCTCCATGAAATGTTCTCGGTGCCTTGTAACTGTGCCACACAATTCAGGCTGTTCTGGGGCAAAGGTGGGTCCTCCTAACTTGTGCTAGAAATGGGTGCCCATTAAAGTGCCCACTGAATGTAGAACAGGCCGCCATTGCTAAATTCAATGTATGTTGTTCATCCCACCCTGAGTGAACTGGGGCAGATTCAATACATGTGATGACATTAGTCTTTCTCCTTGTAAAACAGAAAATAATAATTCTCTCCACAGGAGGGCAGCATTGTACAATAATATATTATCCTGTATTACACTACAAAGTTGAAACCATTCAGCCTATGAATGTTTTGTATATTACTGAGTGACAACCACAGTTTCTTCATAAATGTCACCCAAGACAGCAGCGCTGCAGCAATCTAACCACTATGCCAACCATGCTGTCACAGTGGTGAAGTGAGTTTTTACATATTATTTCTTTAGCTTTTTGTTGTGTTTATTATTTCTATTACTACCAATGACAGAATAATTTATTTTTTATTTGGGGGGGCAGGGGTGGGGGGGGGGGCAGGGGTGGGGGGGGGGGCGCAGGGGTGATTTCCATCCATGTAAAAAGTTACAATAATTTATTAGATGCACTATATGACTATGGTATTTACAGAAGGCTGCATTGCTGGGCAGTGTAATATACAGGCGATAACTGGATGTCTTTACTTGGAACTAAGGGAGTCATTCCTTGTTGATCGCTAGATGCCGTTGTTCGCTGCGTAGCGTTCAGTGATAAAAATGTCTAATCTGCGCATGTGTATTCTCCGCAATGCGCACGCGCATCATACGGGTACGAAGTGCTTTGTGGTTTTGCACAGGTTCTAGCGACGATTCCAATCGCACAGCCGAACGCAAGGAGATTGACAGGAAGAGGGAGTTTCTGGGTGTCAACTGACCGTTTTCTGTGAGTGTTTGGAAAAACGCAGGCGTGGCCGGGCGTTTGCTGGGCGGGTGTCTGACGTCATTACCGCGTCACTCGTCGCAGCAATCATCGCACAGGATAAGTAACTACAGGGCTGGTTTTGTTTTGCACAAAATGTGTTTGCAGGCGCTCTGCTGCACAGGCGTTCACACTCCTGCAAAGCGAAAAATACACTCCCCCGTGGGCGGCGACTATGCGTTTGCACGGCTGCTAAATACTGCTAGCGAGCGATCAACTTGGAATGACCCCCTAAGGGCCTAATTCAGATCTGATTGCAGCAGCAAATTTGTTAGCAGTTGGGCAAAACCATGCGCACTGCAGGGGGGCAGATGTAACATGTGCAGAGAGAGTTAGATTTGGGTGGGGTGTGTTCAAACTGAAATCTAAATTGCAGTGTAAAAATAAAGCAGCCAGTATTTACCCTGCACAGAAACAATATAACCCACCCAAATCTAACCCTCTCTGCACATGTTATATCTGCCCCACCTGCACTGCACATGGTTTTGCCCATTAGCTAACAAATCTGCTGCTACGATCAGGTCTAAATTACCCCCTAAATGTCTTCCCCATGCTTCCTTTCACTCTGCAGGACCGGGTCTTAGGGTTGTCATACTGAATAGGTAATGAGTGACTGACAGTCTTGTAAACTTGCTTTGTAGAGAAGCGCTGCATGAAGTGGTAGGGCTAGATGCATCATCGCTTGGAAAGTGATAAAATGGAGAGTGATAAAGTACCAGCCAATCAGCTGCCAACTGCCATGTCACAGGCTGTGTCTGAAAAATGGCAGTTACTGTAGGAGATGATTGGCTGGTAGTTTATCACTCTGAATTTTATCACTTTCCAAGCGATGATGCATACAGCCTACAGACTCATACACAGGGATGAGGTCAGTGATGTCACAGTAGCTCCGCTGACTGCAATCTCAGCTTTGTGTCCTGCACCTGATACCATCAGGTAACTGTGATGGAGATAATACATTACTTGGCTGTTACTGTACATTATAAGACTATCCCTAACAGTCTTTCAGGAGTAGGAAATAAGTGGGGGCACAAAATAAAGTCCCGACTTTTCAGCCTGCGGGGACTATGGGGACCTGATTCTGATTTGGAAGTAAAGCAAAAAAAGCAAGTAACTTTTGTATCTGGAACAAACCATGTTGCACGGCAAGGGGAGCAGATACGTTTATATTTTTCTGTGTAGGGTAAATACTGGCTGCTTTTGCATGTAGCCCACAAATGTTAGACAGCTTTATTTTTACACTACAATTTAGATTTCAGTTTGGGCACACACATCCCACCCAAATCTAACTCTCTCTGCACATGTTACATCTGCTTTACCTACAGTGCAGCACGGTGTTACTTAGGTGCAGTTACTTGCTTTTTTTGTGTGCTTTACTTCCAAATCAGAATCAGGCTCTAAAGATACACCATTACAAATATGAAAATGTAAAGGGCCAGCAGCCCCAAAACGTGAGATCCTGTTTGGCGATAATTTCAATTTCTACCCCATAAAAGGGAAACTCAGGACAATACCCAGTATAGGTTCCCATACTAATTCGAGTATCTAGTTTTGTGCTTCCCTGTGCAGTGTCCGTACCTGATCCTAGTTCTCCTGTGCCTCCTGCCTATTCCTGTACCAGAGTTCCCGTTCGGCCCTAATCCAGCATGACAACTTTGTGACTCTTTGCGCTCGCCCCGCTGCCGGTAAATCATTCTGAATCCGTTCAAACAATAATTGTTTCAGCCAATCGTTTAGTTGGGTGGTTTGCACGATTACTCGGCAGTGTATGGCCAGCATCAGTCCCACAGGTTTGTCCTCTTTCTAGACAGTAAGAGCAGCAGTGATATTTCCATGTTATGCTACAGTATAACAAATGCAGATGCCAAAATATTAAAGTGAAGTGTCCTAATGAAACTAAAGGGTCCTACACAGTGGTAGATAATACTGCACGATATGAAAGTTCTCGTTCATTAATTAATGAGAACTCGTTCATATCGTGCAGAGTGTAGGCACCAACGCGCTCGTTAATCGTTGGTGCCCCATCGCTTATGCATGCAGGCCAATATGGACGAGATTGTCCATATTAGCGTGCAGTGCTATGGAGCCGGGTGATGGGGGGAGTGAAGAAACTTCACTCCCCCCGTCACCTCCCCCCCCCCCCCCGCCGCCGGGTCGCCCATCGGCCGTATCCGCCGTCGGGCAGCTCGGCGGCGGATCTGCCAGTGTGTAGGGCCCTTAACAGTGTGGTATATTATGTCTACTTTAAGAAAGTCAACATGATCTGAATGGTAACATTCAGAATGTTGAGATGTAATTTTGACATTGTGCATTTCGATAGTCTGCACATTGACATAACATTTTTCTGACCCTAACCTAGAGGTTCCCAAACACTGTCCTCAAGGCACCCCAACAGTCCAGGTTTTAAGTTTATCCAAGCTTGGCCACAGGTGACATAATCAGCACCTCTGTCAATTTGATTTAGCCATCTGTGCTGAGCCATGGATATACCTAAAATCTGGACCGTTGGGGTGCCTTGAGGACCGCATTTGAGAACCTCTGTCCTAACCCTAAGTCTAACAGCAGCCTAACCCTAGACCTAAACCTAACTATCAGCAGCCTAACCCTAGACCTAAGCCTAATAGCAGCGTAACCCTAGACCAAAGCCTAACCCTAACAGCAGCCTAACCCCAGACATAAGCCTAACTATAACAGCAGCCTAACCCTAGACATAAGCCTAACTATAACAGCAGCCTATCCCTAGACATAAGCCTAACTATAACAGCAGCCTAACCCCAGACACAAGCCTAACTATAACAGCAGCCTAACCCCAGACATAAGCCTAACTATAACAGCAGCCTAACCCTAGACCTAAACCTAACTATAACAGCAGCCTAGACCTAAACCTAACCCTAACAGCAGCCTAACTCTAGACCTACACCTAACTCTAACAGCAGCCTATCCCTAGACCTAAACCTAATAGCAGCCTAACCCTGACCAAAGCCTAATCCTAACAGCAGCATAACCAGAGAATTAAACCTAATAGCAGCCTAACACTAGACCAAAGCCTAAGCAGCCAAACCCCAGACATAAGCCTAACTCTACCAGCAGCCTAACCCTAGACCTAACTCTAACAACAGCCTAACCCTAGACCTAAACCTAACAGCAGCCTAACACTAGATCTAAACCTAACTCTAACAGCAGCCTAACCCTAGACCTAACTCTAACAGCAGCCTAACCCTAGACCTAAACCTAACTCTAACAGCAGCCTAAACCTAACTCTACCAGCAGCCTAACCCTAGACCTAACTCTAACAGAAGCCTAACCCTAGACCTAACTCTAACAGCAGCCTAACCCTAGACCTAACTCTAACAGCAGCCTAACCCTAGACCTAACTCTAACAGCAGCCTAACCCTAGACCTAACTCTAACAGCAGCCTAACCCTAGACCTAACTCTAACAGCAGCCTAACACTAGATCTAAACCTAACAGCAGCCTAACACTAGTTCTAGACCTAACTCTAACAGTATATATATGTATGTATGTGTATATATATATATATATATATATATATATATATATATACACTGCTCAAAAAAATAAAGGGAACACTAAAATAACACATCCTAGATCTGAATGAATGAAATATTCTTATTAATTACTTTGTTCTTTACATAGTTGAATGTGCTGACAACAAAATCACACAAAAATTATCAATGGAAATCAAATGTATTAACCTATGGAGGTCTGGATTTGGAGTCATCCTCAAAATTAAAGTGGAAAAACACACTACAGGCTGATCCAACTTTGATGTAATGTCCTTAAAACAAGTCAAAATGAGGCTCAGTAGTGTGTGTGGCCTCCACGTGCCTGTATGACCTCCCTACAACCCACACAAGTGGCTCAGGTAGTGCAGCTCATCCAGGATGGCACATCAATGCGAGCTGTGGCAAGAAGGTTTGCTGTGTCTGTCAGCGTAGTGTCCAGAGCATGGAGGCGCTACCAGGAGACAGGCCAGTACATCAGGAGAGGTGGAGGAGGCCGTAGGAGGGCAACAACCCAGCAGCAGGACCGCTACCTCCGCCTTTGTGCAAGGAGGAACAGGAGGAGCACTGCCAGAGCCCTGCAAAATGACCTCCAGCAAGCCACAAATGTGCATGTGTCTACTCAATCGATCAGAAACAGACTCCATGAGGGCGGTATGAGGGCCCAACGTCCACCTGTGGGGGGTTGTGCTTACAGCCCAACACCGTGCAGGACGTTTGGCATTTGCCAGAGAACACCAAGATTGGCAAATTCGCCACTGGCGCCCTGTGCTCTTTACTGATGAAAGCAGGTTCTCACTGAGCACATGTGACAGACGTGACAGAGTCTGGAGACGCCAAGGAGAATGTTCTGCTGCCTGCAACATCCTCCAGCATGACCAGTTTGGCAGTGCGTCAGTAATGGTGTGGGGTGGCATTTCTTTGGGGGGCTGCACAGCCCTCCATGTGCTCGCCAGAGGTAGCCTGACTGCCATTAGGTACCGAGATGAGATCCTAAGACCCCTTGTGAGACCATATGCTGGTGCGGTTGGCCCTGGGTTCCTCCTAATGCAAGACAATGCTAGACCTCATGTGGCTGGAGTGTGTCAGCAGTTCCTGCAATACGAAGGCATTGATGCTATGGACTGGCCCGCCCGTTCCCCAGACCTGAATCCAATTGAGCACATCTGGGACATCATGTCTCAATCCATCCACCAACGCCACGTTGCACCACAGACTGTCCAGGAGCTGGCGGATGCTTTAATCCAGGTCTGGGAGGAGATCCCTCAGGAGACCATCCGCCACCTCATCAGGAGCATGCCAAGGCGTTGTAGGGCGGTCATACAGGCACGTGGAGGCCACACACACTACTGAGCCTCATTCTGACTTGTTTTAAGGACATTACATCAAAGTTGGATCAGCCTGTAGTGTGTTTTTCCACTTTAATTTTGAGGGTGACTCCAAATCCAGACCTCCATGGGTTAATAAATTTGTAGAACTTGTAGAATTCTCTAACGTCCTAAGTGGATGCTGGGACTCCGTAAGGACCATGGGGAATAGCGGCTCCGCAGGAGACTGGGCACAAAAGTAAAAGCTTGAACTAGCTGGTGTGCACTGGCTCCTCCCCCTATGACCCTCCTCCAAGCCTCAGTTAGATTTTTGTGCCCGAACGAGAAGGGTGCATGCTAGGTGGCTCTCCTGAGCTGCTTAGAGTAAAAGTTTATTTTAGGTTTTTTATTTTCAGTGAGTCCTGCTGGCAACAGGCTCACTGCATCGTGGGACTAAGGGGAGAAGAAACGAACTCACCTGCGTGCAGAGTGGATTGGGTTTCTTAGGCTACTGGACATTAGCTCCAGAGGGACGATCACAGGTTCAGCCTGGATGGGTCCCGGAGCCGCGCCGCCGGCCCCCTTACAGAGCCAGAAGAACGAAGAGGTCCGGTGAAATCGGCGGCAGAAGACGTTCCTGTCTTCAACTAAGGTAGCGCACAGCACTGCAGCTGTGCGCCATTGCTCTCAGCACACTTCACACTCCGGTCACTGAGGGTGCAGGGCCCTGGGGGGGAGCGCCCTGAGACGCAATAAAAAACAGAAATACCTTAGGATGGCAAAAGAAATACATCACATATAGCTCCTGGGCTATATGGATGTATTTAACCCCTGCCAGTTTTCCAGAAAAAAGCGAGAGATAAGGCCGTCGTGAAGGGGCGGAGCCTATCTCCTCAGCACACAAGCGCCATTTTCCCTCACAGTTCCGCTGGAAGGACGGCTCCCTGACTCTCCCCTGCAGTCCCTACAGAATCAGGGTAAAAACGAGAGAGGGGGGGCACTATTGGCAGCTAAATTATAAACAGCAGCTATAAAAGGGAGTAACACTTATATAAGGTTATCCCTATATATATATATATATATATATATATATAGCGCTCTGGTGTGTGCTGGCAAACTCTCCCTCTGTCTCCCCAAAGGGCTAGTGGGGTCCTGTCCTCTATCAGAGCATTCCCTGTGTGTGTGCTGGGTGTCGGTACGATTGTGTCGACATGTATGAGGAGGAAAATGATGTGGAAGCAGAGCAATTGCCTGTATTAGTGATGTCACCCCCTAGGGAGTCGACACATGACTGGATGGTTGTATTTAAAGAACTACGTGACAATGTCAGCACTTTACAAAAAACTGTTGATGACATGAGACAGCCGACAAATCAATTAGTGCCTGTCCAGGCGTCTCAGACACCGTCAGGGGCGATAAAACGCCCGTTACCTCAGTGGGTCGACACAGACCCAGACACGGATACTGAGTCCAGTGTCGACGGTGAGGAGACAAACGTAATGTCCAGTAGGGCCACACGTTACATGATCACGGCAATGAAGGAGGCATTGAACATTTCTGACACTACAAGTACCACAAAGAAGGGTATTATGTGGGGAGTGAAAAAACTACCAGTAGCTTTTCCTGAGTCAGATGAATTAAATGAGGTGTGTGATAAAGCGTGGGTTTCCCCCGATAAAAAAGTGCTAATCTCTAATAAATTATTGGCACTATACCCTTTCCCGCCAGAGGTTAGGGCGCGTTGGGAAACACCCCCTAAAGTAGATAAAGCGCTCACACGTTTATCTAAACAAGTAGCGTTACCGTCTCCTGATACGGCCGCCCTCAAAGAACCAGCGGATAGAAGGCTGGAAAATATCCTGAAGGGTATATACACACATACTGGTGTTATACTGCGACCAGCAATCGCATCAGCCTGGATGTGCAGTGCTGGAGTGGCGTGGTCGGATTCCCTGACTGAAAATATTGATACCCTGGATAGGGACAGTATATTACTAACTATAGAGCATTTGAAGGATGCATTACTATATATGCGTGATGCACAGAGGGATATTTGCACCCTGGCATCAAGAGTGAGTGCTATGTCCATTTCTGCCAGAAGAGCGTTATGGACGCGACAGTGGTCAGGGGATGCGGATTCCAAACGACATATGGAAGTATTGCCGTTTAAAGGAGAGGAGTTATTTGGGGCCGGTCTATCGGACCTGGTGGCCACGGCAACGGCCGGAAAGTCCACCTTTTTACCCCAGGTCACCTCTCAGCAGAAAAAGACACCGTCTTTTCAAACTCAGTCCTTTCGTTCCCATAAGTACAGGCGGGCAAAAGGCCACTCATTTCTGCCCCGGGGCAGAGGAAGAGGAAAAAGACTGCACCAGGCAGCCTCTTCCCAGGAGCAGAAGCCCTCCTCTGCTTCTGCCAAGTCTTCAGCATGACGCCGGGGCTTTACAAGCGGACTCGGACACGGTGGGGGCCCGTCTCAAAAATTTCAACGCGCAGTGGGCTCACTCGCAAGTGGACCCCTGGATTCTGCAGGTAGTATCACAGGGGTACAAACTGGAATTCGAGACGTCTCCCCCTCGCCGGTTCCTGAAGTCTGCTCTACCAAAGTCTCCCTCCGACAGGGAGGCAGTTTTGGAAGCCATTCACAAGCTGTATTCCCAGCAGGTGATAATCAAGGTACCTCTCCTACAACAGGGAAAGGGGTATTATTCCACGCTGTTTGTGGTACCGAAGCCGGACGGCTCGGTGAGACCAATTTTAAATCTAAAATCCTTGAACACTTACATAAAGAGGTTCAAATTCAAGATGGAGTCACTCAGAGCAGTGATAGCAAACCTGGAAGAAGGGGACTATATGGTGTCTCTGGACATCAAAGATGCTTATCTCCACGTCCCAATCTACCCTTCTCACCAAGGGTACCTCAGGTTTGTAGTACAAAACTGTCATTATCAGTTTCAGACGCTGCCGTTTGGGTTGTCCACGGCACCTCGGGTCTTTACCAAGGTAATGGCCGAAATGATGATTCTTCTTCGAAGAAAAGGCGTTTTAATTATCCCTTACTTGGACGATCTCCTGATAAGGGCAAGGTCCAGGGAACAGTTAGAAGTCGGAGTAGCACTATCTCAGTTAGTGTTACGTCAGCACGGGTGGATCCTAAATATTCCAAAATCGCAGCTGATTCCAACGACACGTCTCCTGTTCCTAGGAATGATTCTGGACACAGTCCAGAAAAAGGTGTTTCTCCCAGAGGAGAAGGCCAGGGAGTTATCCGAGCTAGTCAGGAATCTCCTAAAACCAGGCCAGGTGTCAGTGCATCAGTGCACGAGGGTCCTGGGAAAAATGGTGGCTTCTTACGAAGCGATTCCATTTGGAAGATTCCATGCAAGAACGTTTCAGTGGGATCTTCTGGACAAATGGTCCGGATCGCATCTTCAGATGCATCAGCGGATAACCCTGTCGCCAAGGACAAGGGTGTCTCTTCTGTGGTGGCTGCAGAGTGCTCATCTACTAGAGGGCCGCAGATTCGGCATTCAGGATTGGATCCTGGTGACCACAGATGCCAGCCTGAGAGGCTGGGGAGCAGTCACACAGGGACAAAATTTCCAGGGCTTGTGGTCAAGCATGGAAACATCTCTTCATATAAACATTCTGGAACTAAGGGCCATTTACAATGCCCTAAGTCAAGCAAAACCCCTGCTTCAGGGTCAGGCGGTATTGATCCAATCGGACAACATCACGTCAGTCGCCCACGTAAACAGACAGGGCGGCACGAGAAGCAGGAGGGCGATGGCAGAAGCTGCAAGGATTCTTCGCTGGGCGGAGAATCATGTGATAGCACTGTCAGCAGTGTTCATTCCCGGAGTGGACAACTGGGAAGCGGACTTCCTCAGCAGACACGACCTTCACCCGGGGGAGTGGGGACTTCATCCAGAAGTCTTCCAAGAGATGGTAAACCGTTGGGAAAAACCAAAGGTGGACATGATGGCGTCCCGTCTCAACAAAAAACTGGACAGATATTGCGCCAGGTCAAGGGACCCTCAGGCAATAGCGGTGGACGCTCTGGTAACACCATGGGTGTACCAGTCAGTGTATGTGTTCCCTCCTCTGCCTCTCATACCAAAAGTACTGAGAATCATAAAAAGGAGAGGAGTAAGAACTATACTCGTGGTTTCGGATTGGCCAAGAAGGACTTGGTACCCGGAACTTCAAGAGATGCTCACGGAGGACCCGTGGCCTCTACCTCTAAGAAAGGACCTGCTCCAGCAGGGACCTCGTCTGTTCCAAGACTTACCGCGGCTGCGTTTGACGGCATGGCGGTTGAACGCCGGATCCTGAAGGAAAAAGGCATTCCAGAAGAAGTCATCCCTACCCTGATAAAGGCCAGAAAGGATGTAACCGCAAAACATTATCACCGCATTTGGCGAAAATATGTTGCGTGGTGTGAGGCCAATGAGGCCCCTACAGAGGAATTTCAACTGGGTCGCTTCCTACATTTCCTGCAAACAGGACTGTCTATGGGCCTAAAATTAGGGTCCATTAAAGTTCAAATTTCGGCCCTGTCGATTTTCTTCCAAAAAGAACTGGCTTCAGTGCCTGAAGTCCAGACGTTTGTCAAAGGGGTACTGCATATACAGCCTCCTTTTGTGCCCCCGGTGGCACCTTGGGATCTCAATGTGGTTTTGGGGTTCCTAAAATCACATTGGTTTGAACCACTCACCACTGTGGAATTAAAATATCTCACATGGAAGGTGGTAATGCTGTTAGCCCTGGCTTCAGCCAGGCGTGTCTCAGAATTAGGCGGCTTTATCTTATAAAAGCCCTTACCTGATTTTTCACACGGATAGGGCAGAATTGAGGACTCGTCCTCAATTTCTCCCAAAGGTGGTTTCAGCGTTTCACGTGAACCAGCCTATTGTGGTGCCTGCGGCTACTAGGGACTTGGAGGACTCCAAGTTACTGGACGTAGTCAGGGCCCTCAAAATATATATTCCAGGACGGCTGGAGTCAGGAAATCTGACTCGCTGTTTATCCTGTATGCACCCAACAAGCTGGGTGCTCCTGCTTCTAAGCAGACGATTGCTCGTTGGATTTGTAGTACAATTCAGCTTGCGCATTCTGTGGCAGGCCTGCCACAGCCAAAATCTGTAAAAGCCCATTCCACACGGAAAGTGGGCTCATCTTGGGCGGCTGCCCGAGGGGTCTCGGCTTTACAACTTTGCCGAGCAGCTACTTGGTCAGGGGCAAACACGTTTGCTAAATTCTACAAATTTGATACCCTGGCTGAGGAGGACCTGGAGTTCTCTCATTCGGTGCTGCAGAGTCATCCGCACTCTCCCGCCCGTTTGGGAGCTTTGGTATAATCCCCATGGTCCTTACGGAGTCCCAGCATCCACTTAGGACGTTAGAGAAAATAAGAATTTACTTACCGATAATTCTATTTCTCATAGTCCGTAGTGGATGCTGGGCGCCCATCCCAAGTGCGGATTGTCTGCAATACTTGTATATAGTTATTGTTACAAAATTCGGGTTATTATTGTTGTGAGCCATCTTTTCAGAGGCTCCTTCGTTTATCATACTGTTAACTGGGTTCAGATCACAGGTTGTACGGTGTGATTGGTGTGGCTGGTATGAGTCTTACCCGGGATTCAATATCCTTCCTTATTATGTACGCTCGTCCGGGCACAGTATCCTAACTGAGGCTTGGAGGAGGGTCATAGGGGGAGGAGCCAGTGCACACCAGCTAGTTCAAGCTTTTACTTTTGTGCCCAGTCTCCTGCGGAGCCGCTATTCCCCATGGTCCTTACGGAGTCCCAGCATCCACTACGGACTATGAGAAATAGAATTATCGGTAAGTAAATTCTTATTTTCCATTGATAATTTTTGTGTGATTTTGTTGTCCGCACATTCAACTATGTAAAGAACAAAGTATTTAATAAGAATATTTCATTCATTCAGATCTAGGATGTGTTGTTTTAGTGTTCCCTTTATTTTTTTGAGCAGTGTATATACTGCTCAAAAAAATAAAGGGAACACTTAAACAACACAATGTACCTCCAAGTCAATCACACTTCTGTGAAATCAAACTGTCCACTTAGGAAGCAACACTGATTGACAATCAATTTCACATGCTGTTGTGCAAATGGAATAGACAACAGGTGGAAATTATAGGCAATTAGCAAGACACCCCCAATAAAGGAGTTGTTCTGCAGGTGGTGACCACAGACCACTTCTCAGCTCCTATGCTTTCTGGCTGATGTTGTGGTCACTTTTGAAAGCTGGCGGTGCTTTCACTCTAGTGGTAGCATGAGACTGAGTCTACAACCAACACAAGTGGCTCAGGTAGTGCAGCTCATCCAGGATGGCACATCAATGCGAGCTGTGGCAAGAAGGTTTGCTGTGTCTGTCAGCGTAGTGTCCAGAGCATGGAGGCGCTACCAAGAGACAGGCCAGTACATCAGGAGACGTGGAGGAGGCCGTAGGAGGGCAACAACCCAGCAGCAGGACCGCTACCGCCGCATTTGTGCAAGGAGGAACAGGAGGAGCACTGCCAGAGTCCTGCAAAATGACCTCCAGCAAGCCACAAATGTGCATGTGTCTACTCAAACGATCAGAAACAGACTCCATGAGGGTGGTATGAGGGCCCGATGTCCACAGGTGGGGGTTGTGCTTACAGCCCAACACCGTGCAGGACGTTTGGCATTTGCCAGAGAACACCAAGATTGGCAAATTCGCCACTGGCGCCCTGTGCTCTTCACAGATGAAAGCAGGTTCTCACTGAGCACATGTGACAGACGTGACATAGTCTGGAGACGCCAAGGAGAACGTTCTGCTGCCTGCAACATCCTCCAGCATGACCGGTTTGGCAGTGGGTCAGTAATGGTGTGGGGTGGCATTTCTTTGGGGGGGGCGCACAGCCCTCCATGTGCTCGCCAGAGGTAGCCTGACTGCCATTAGGTACCGAGATGAGATCCTCAGACCCCTTGTGAGACCATATGCTGGTGCGGTTGGCCCTGGGTTCCTCCTAATGCAAGACAATGCTAGACCTTATGTGGCTGGAGTGTGTCAGCAGTTCCTGCAAGACGAAGGCATTGATGCTATGGACTGGCCCGCCCGTTCCCCAGACCTGAATCCAATTGAGCACATCTGGGACATCATGTCTCGCTCCATCCACCAACGCCACGTTGCACCACAGACTGTCCAGGAGTTGGCGGATGCTTTAGTCGAGGTGGAGATCCCTCAGGAGACCATCCGCCACTTCATCAGGAGCATGCCCAGGCATTGTAGGGAGGTCATACAGGCACGTGGAGGCCACACACACTACTGAGCCTCATTTTGACTTGTTTTAAGGACATTACATCAAGTTGGATCAGCCTGTAGTGTGTTTTTCCACTTTAATTTTGAGTGTGACTCCAAATCCAGACCTCCATGGTTTAATACATTTGATTTCCATTGATAATTCTTGTGTGATTTTGTTGTCAGCACATTCAACTATGTAAAGAACAAAGTATTTAATAAGAATATTTAATTCATTCAGATCTAGGATGTGTTATTTTAGTGTTCCCTTTATTGAACCCATGACCTCAGTGCTGTGAGGCAGTAATGCTAACTATTACACCATCCGTACTGCCCATATATATAAACAGTTTCTCACGCCCCCTTTTTAAACTTATTTATTATAGCTTACGTCAGCTGTTTTCCTAGGTGCTTTACAACAGGTGTGTTGCTACTAGTGATGAGCGGATTCGGTTTTACTCGGTTTTACTAGTTGCTACCTGCCTCACCTTTAAAAGCAAAGGTGCTGTGAGCGTTAAACCAGGTAGCACACTGTACCTAAAGTTTAACACTAATGTGATAGCTATTTTTATGGTCATTATTTTGAGCAATAGAGTAGGACCTGCAGTATAGTGGGGTCCCTTGTCGGGGGCTGCAGGCTTAAATGCACTGATCAATACATGAACTACAACTCCACTGTTTATTATTGTTAGTTAATGTAGTGAGTGCAGAGCCCCTGTGATTTATATATACTGGTTTCAACCACAGCACTCAGCCTATTGCGGTGCCAGTGGTATGATGTGACCACAACATTCAAATAAAAAAAAATTAAAAAAAATCATCCACTCTAATTAAGGCCCTCATTCCGAGTTGTTCGCTCGCTAGCTGCTTTTAGCAGCATTGCACACGCTAGGCCGCCGCCCTCTGGGAGTGTATGTTAGCTTAGCAGAATAGCGAACGAAAGATTAGCAGAACTGCTACTAAAAAAATGTCATGCCGTTTCTGAGTAGCTCCAGACCTACTCCTACCTTGTGATCACTGCAGACAGTTTAGTTCCTGGTTTGACATCACAAACACGCCCTGCGTTCGGCCAGCCACTCCCCCTTTCTCCAGCCACTCCTGCGTTTTTTCCTGGCACGCCTGCGTTTTTTAGCACACTCCCTGAAAACGCAGAGTTGCCGTCCAGAAACACCCACTTCCTGTCAATCAAACTACGATCACTCGAGCGACTGAAAAACGTCGCTCGAGCTTGTGTAAAATGACAAAGTTTTGTGTGAAAGTACTTAGCGCATGCGCACTGCGTACCATGCGCATGCGCAGAATTGCCGCTTTTTCAGTTGATCGCTGCGCTGCGAAAAGCATCAGCGAGCGATCAACTTGGAATGACCACCTAAATCCCATACCGTATTTAATTTAAAGACAGGGAATGTTTCCAAAATATTGCAATAATCTGTCAAAGCTGACCAACCACTTTGTGGTCTTCCCATCCTGGTGAGTCCCTACACGGACACTTGAAAAATGTGAGCATGGCTCTGCATTATTTAGATCAATTTATTACACAGATTTTAAATACAACATATGCTGCTCAAATGGGCTTAGATACTGGCTCATTGGTTTAAAGAGACAGAGCACTACAAGGAGGCAGAGCGGTAGCTGCAGCCAGGGCTTTGTGTCAGGGTTGCAGAGCTGAATGCTGGGAGCCTCGCTCTTGGATCCCCAGCTCAATCAGATGGGAACAGACAGTGTGCGGGCATGCTGGAGGATAGGGAGAGCCAGCTCCCTGGACCCCAGTGCTGTTAAGCCACGGTGTGCTGCGCTGCGGGATCCGGTCTGAAGATCGACAGTGTCTAGGTCGACAATGTTTAGGTCGACCACTATAGGTCGACAGTCACTATGTCGACATGGATGGAAGGTCGACAGGATTTCTAGGTCGACATGTGCTAGGTCGACAGGTCTAAAAGTCGACATGAGTTTTTCACATTTTTTTATTATTTTTTTATTTTTTCATACTTAACGATCCACGTGGACTACGTTTGGAACGGTAAAGTGTGCCAAGCGGTAGCGGAGCGAAGGCACCATGCCCGAAGCATGGCGAGCGGACGCGGTGCACTAATTTGGGATCCCGGTCACTCTACGAAGAAAACGACACAAAAAAAAAATTCCTCATGTCGACCTTTAGACCTGTCGACCTAGCACATGTCGACCTAGAAACCCTGTCGACCTTCCATCCATGTCGACCTAAACATTGTCGACCTAGATACTGTCGATAAAACGAACCACACCCCTGCGCTGCACCTGGGGAGAGTCCCCAGCAGGGCTAAAGTAGACCAGCGCTGAGCGCTAGGCATCAGTACAAATGTTTAAACACAAAATAATAATGTCTATTGTAATATCAGGCTGGGTATGTACAGCTTGGGCATCAGACAATAGGTATGCATCTCTGATAATGTATAGTTTACAATGCAAAAAGGGTTATAAATGTATTTAAGGTAAAAATGCATTTACTAGTTTGCTTGTGTCCTGGAGGAATCCAGGGATCTGTGTTGGCGACTGGACTCCCCAAGCCCTCACCCACAAACATGAAATGCCTTCCCAAATAGCGGGCCAAGGGGGTCATTCCGAGTTGTTCGCTCGTTATTTTTTTCTCGCAACGGAGCGATTAGTCGCTAATGCGCATGCGCAATGTTCGCAGTGCGACTGCGCCAAGTAAATTTGCTATGCAGTTAGGTATTTTACTCACGGCATTACAAGGTTTTTCTCTAACGTCCTAAGTGGATGCTGGGGACTCCGTAAGGACCATGGGGATTAGCGGCTCCGCAGGAGACTGGGCACAACTAAAGAAAGCTTTAGGACTACCTGGTGTGCACTGGCTCCTCCCACTAAGACCCTCCTCCAGACCTCAGTTAGATTCTTGTGCCCGGCTGAGCTGGATGCACACTAGGGGCTCTCCTGAGCTCCTAGAAAGAAAGTATATTTTAGGTTTTTTATTTTACAGTGAGATCTGCTGGCAACAGACTCACTGCAGCGAGGGACTAAGGGGAGAAGAAGCGAACCTACCTAACTGGTGGTAGCTTGGGCTTCTTAGGCTACTGGACACCATTAGCTCCAGAGGGATCGACCGCATGGAACCGGCCATTGATGTTCGGTCCCGGAGCCGCGCCGCCGGCCCCCTTACAGAGCCAGAAGCAAGAAGAGTCCGGAAAATCGGCGGCAGAAGACATCAGTCTTCACCAAGGTAGCGCACAGCACTGCAGCTGTGCACCATTGCTTCTCATACACACTTCACACTCCGGTCACTGAGGGTGCAGGGCGCTGGGGGGGGGGGCACCCTGAGCAGCAATAAAAACACCTTGGCTGGCAAATATATCACAATATATAGCCTCAGAGGCTATATATGTGATAAATACCCCTGCCAGAATCCATAAAAAAGCGGGAGAAAAGTCCGCAAAAAAGGGGCGGAGCTATCTCCCTCAGCACACTGGCGCCATTTTCTCTTCACAGTGCAGCTGGAAGACAGCTCCCCAGGCTCTCCCCTGTAGTTTTCAGGCTCAAAGGGTTAAAAAGAGAGGGGGGGCACTAAATTCAGGCGCAATATTGTTTATACAAGCAGCTATTGGGGGAAAAATCACTCCGTTATAGTGTTAATCCCTGCATTATATAGCGCTCTGGTGTGTGCTGGCATACTCTCTCTCTGTCTCCCCAAAGGACTTTGTGGGGTCCTGTCCTCAGTCAGAGCATTCCCTGTGTGTGTGCTGTGTCGGTACGGCTGTGTCGACATGTGGGATGAGGAAGGTTACGTGGAGGTGGAGCAGAGGCCGATAAATGGGATGTCGCCCCCTGTGGGGCCGACACCAGAGTGGATGGATAGGTGGAAGGTATTAACTGACAATGTCAACTCCTTACATGGAAGGCTGGATGACGTAAAACAGCGGTGGGACAGCCGGCTTCTCAGCCCGCGCCTGCCCAAAGGCCATCAGGGGCTCAAAAAAAGCGCCCGTTACCTCAGATGGCAGACACAGATGTCGACACAGAGTCTGACTCCAGTGTCGATGAGGTTGAGACATATACACAATCTACTAGGAACATCCGTTACATGATCTCGGCAATGAAAAATGTGTTACGCATTTCTGACATGAACCCAAGTACCACATAAAAGGGGTTTTATTTTTGGGGAGAAAAAGCAGCCAGTGTTTTGTTCCCCCATCAGATGAATGAATGAAGTGTGTAAAGTAGCGTGGGTTCCCCCGATAAGAAACTGGTAATTTCTAAAAAGTTACTGATGGCGTACCCTTTCCCGCCAGAGGATAGGTCACGTTGGGAGATATCCCTTAGGGTGGATAAGGCGCTCACACGTTTGTCAAAAAAGTTGGCACTGCCGTCTTAGGATACGGCCACCTTGAAGGAGCCTGCTGATAAAAAGCAGGAGGCTATCCTGAAGTCTGTATATACACACTCAGGTTATATACTGAGACCTGCAATTGCCTCAGCATAAATAGTGCTGCGGCAGCGTGGTCTGATACCCTGTCAGATAATATTAAAACTCTAAGACAGGGATAATAGTTTGCTAACATAGAGCATATTAAAGATGTCGTCTTAGATATAAAGGATGCACAGAGGGATATTTGCCGGCTGGCATCCAGAATTAATGCAATGTCCATTCTGCCAGGAGGGTATGAGAAACCCGGCAGTGGACAGGTGATGCTGCCTATAAAAGGCACATGGAGATTCTGCCTTATAAGGGTGAGGAATTGTTTGGGGATGGTCTCTGGGACCTCGTATCCACAGCAACAGCTGGGAAGAAAAATTTTTACCTCAGGTTTCCTCACAGCCTAAGAAAGCACCGTATTTTCAGGTACAGTCCTTTCGGCTTCAGAAAAGCAAGTGGGTCAAAGGCGCTTCCTTTCTGCACAGAGACAAGGGAAGAAGGAAAAAGCTGCACCAGCAGCCAGTTCCCAGGATTAAAAAATCTTCCCCCGCTTCCTATGAGTCCACCGCATGACGTTGGGGCTCCACAGGTGGAGACAGGTGCGGTAGGGGCGCGTCTCGGGAACTTCAGGGACCAGTGGGCTTGCCCACAGGTGGATCCCTAGGTTCTGCAAATAGTATCACAGAGATACAGGCTGGAGTTTGAGGCGACTCCCCCTCGCCGTTACCTCACATCAGCCTTGCCTGCTGCCCTCTGAGAAAGGTAGTACTGGCGGCAATTCACAAGCTGTACTTCCAGCAGGTGAAATCAAGGTACCCCTCCTTCAACAAGGCCGGGGTTACTATTCCAAAATGTTGTGGTACCGAAACCAGACGGTTCGGTGAGACCCATTCTAAAATTGAATGCCTTGAACACTTATATACGAAGGTTCAAGTTCAAAATGGAATCGCTCAGGGCGATTATTGCAAGCCTGGAGAATTTCATGGTATCACTGGACATCAAGGATGCTTACCAGCATGTCCCTATTTACCCTCTTCACCAGGAGTACCTCAAAATTGTGGTACAGGATTGTCATTACCAATTCCAGACGTTGCCGTTGGTCTGTCCCCGGCACCGAGGGTATTTACCAAGGTAATGGCCGAAGTACTTATCCCGTACTTGGACGATCTCCTTATAAAGGCGAGGTCCAGGGAGCAGTTGTTCGTCGGAGTAGCACTATCTCGGGAAGTGCTACAACAGCACGGCTGGATTCTGAATATTCCAAAGTCGCAGCTGGTTCCTACGACGCGTCTACTGTTCCTGGGTATGGTTCTGGACACAGAACAGGATAAAAAGGGTTTCTCCCGGAGGAGAAGTCCAAGGAGTTGTCGTCTCTAGACAGAGACCTCCTAATACGTATACAGGTGTCGGTGCATCAATGCACTCGAGCCCTGGGAAGGATGGTAGCTTCTTACGAAGAAATTCCATTCGCCAGGTCCCATGCAAGGATTTTCCAGTGGGATCTGTTGGACAAGTGGTCCGGGTCGCATCTTCAGATGCATCGGCGGATAACCCTGTCTCCAAGGGCCAGGGTGTCGCTGTTGTGGTGGCTGCAGAGTGCTCATCTTCTAGGGGGCCGCAGATTCGGCATACAGGACTGGGTCCTGGTGACCACGGATGCCAGCCTTCAAGGCTGGGGGGCAGTCACACAGGGAAGAAACTTCCAAGGCTATGGAAAAGTCAGGAGACTTCCCTACACATAAATATTCTGGAACTAAGGGCCATTTACAATGCCCTAAGTCAGGCTAGACCCCTGCTTCAACACCGGCCGGTGCTGATCCAGTCAGACAACATCACGGCGGTCGCTCATGTAAACCGACAGGGCGGCACAAGAAGCAGGATGGCGATGGCAGAAGCCACAAGGATTCTCCGATGGGCGGAAAATCATGTGTTAGCACTGTCAGCAGTGTTCATTCCCGGAGTGGACAACTGAGAAGCAGACTTTCTCAGAAGACACGACCTCCACCCGGGAGAGTGGGGACTTCATCCAGAAGTTTTCCAAATGATTGTACACCATTGGGAAAGGCCACAGGTGGACATGATGGCGTCCCGCCTCAACAAAAAGCTACAAAGATATTGCGCCAGGTCAAGGGACCCTCAGGCGATAGCTGTGGACGCTCTGGTAACACCGTGGGTGTACCAGTCGGTGTATGTGTTCCCTTCTCTGCCTCTCTTACCCAGGGTAATGAGAATAATAAGAAGGAGAGGAGTAAGAACTATACTCATTGTTCCGGGTTGGCCAAGAAGAGCTTGGTAACCAGAACTCCAAGAAATGATCTCAGAGGACCCATGGCCTCTGCCGCTCAGACAGGACCTGCTGCAGCAGGGGGCCCGTCTGTTCCAAGACGTACCGCGGCTGCGTTTGACGGCATGGCGGTTGAACGCCGGATCCTGAAGGAAAAGGGCATTCCGGAGGAAGTTATCCCTACGCTATTTAAAGCTAGGAAAGAAGTGAACGAAAACCATTATCACCGCATATGGTGGAAATATGTTGCGTGCTGTGAGGCCAGGAAGGCCCCAAAGGAGAAATGTCAGCTAGGTCGATTTCTGCACTTCCTACAGTCAGAGGTGACTATGGGCCTAAAATTGGGTTCCATGAAGGTCCAGATTTCGGCTCTATCGATTTTCTCCCAAAATAGAACTGGCTTCACTGCCTGAAGTTCGGACTTTTGTTAAGGGAGTGCTGCATAGTCAGCCCCCGTTTGTGCCTCCAGTGGCACCGTGGGATCTCAACGTAGTGTTGGATTTCCTGAAGTCGCATTAAGTTGAGCCACTTAAATCCGTGGAGCTACAATACCTCACGTGGAAAGTGGTCATGCTGTGGGCCTTGGCCAGGCGTGTATCAGAATTGGCGGCTTTGTCATGCAAAAGCCCTTATCTGTATTTTATATGGATAAGGCGGAATTGAGGACTCGTTCCCAATTCCTTCCTAAGGTGGTATCAGTTTTTCATGTGAACCAACCTATTGTGGTGCCTGCGGCTACTTGGGACTTAAAGGATTCCAAGTTTTCTGGACATAGTCAGGGCCCTGAAAAATATATGTTTCCAGGACGGCTGGAGTCAGAAAGACTGACTCGCTATTTATCCTGTATGCACCCAACAAGCTGGGTGCTCCTGCTTCTAAGCAGACTATTGCTCGCTGGATCTGTAGCACGATTCAACTTGCACATTCTGCGGCTGGACTGCCGCACCCTAAATCTGTAAAAGCCCATTCCACGAGGAAAATGGGCTCTTCTTGGGCGGCTGCCCGAGGGGTCTCGGCTTTACAAATTTGCCGAGCTGTTACTTGGTCGGGTCAACACTCTTGCAAGAGTCTACAAGTTTAATACCCTGGCTGAGGAGGACCTAGAGTTCGCTCATTCGGTGCTGCAGAGTCATCCGCACTCTCCCGCCCGTTTGGGAGCTTTGGTATAATCCCCATGGTCCTTACGGAGTCCCCAGCATCCACTTAGGACGTTAGAGAAAATAAGATTTTACTCACCGGTAAATCTATTTCTCGTAGTCCGTAGTGGATGCTGGGCGCCCATCCCAAGTGCGGATTGTCTGCAATACTTGTATATAGTTATTGCCTAACTAAAGGGTTATTGTTGAGCCATCTGTTGAGAGGCTCAGTTGTTATCATACTGTTAACTGGGTATTGTATCACGAGTTATACGGTGTAATTGGTGTGGCTGGTATGAGTCTTACCCGGGATTCAAAATCCTTCCTATTTGTGTCAGCTCTTCCGGGCACAGTATCCTAACTGAGGTCTGGAGGAGGGTCTTAGTGGGAGGAGCCAGTGCACACCAGGTAGTCCTAAAGCTTTCTTTAGTGGTGCCCAGTCTCCTGCGGAGCCGCTAATCCCCATGGTCCTTACGGAGTCCCCAGCATCCACTACGGACTACGAGAAATAGATTTACCGGTGAGTAAAATCTTATTTTTCTTCGTTCTGGTGATCGTAATGTGATTGACAGGAAGTGGGTGTTTCTGGGCGGAAACTGGCCGTTTTATGGGTGCGTGCGAAAAAAACGCTACCGTTTCTGGGAAAAACGCGGGTGTGGCTGGAGAAACGGAGGAGTGTCTGGGCGAACGCTGGGTGTGTTTGTGACGTCAAACCAGGAACGACACTGACTGAACTGATCGCAGATGCCGAGTAAGTCTGGAGCTACTCAGAAACTGCTAAGAAGTGTCTATTCGCAATTCTGCTAATCTTTCGTTCGCAATTTTGATAAGCTAAGATTCACTCCCAGTAGGCGGCGGCTTAGCATGTGCAAAGCTGCTAAAAGCAGCTTGCGAGCGAACAACTCGGAATGACCCCCCAAGCTGGGAGTTGCATGGGAAGGCAGAGGAAAGATTCAGCTTCCTAGCCAGCTAACTGTTTTCCTGGAGCTCCATAGGGCTCCCCCTCGGTGGGCAGGAAGCCCTGCCATGGGATCTGGGCCACCCATTTCTGGAGATCGGTTTCAGGCTAGAGATGGTGAGATGGGTCCATTGGCAGATTCCTGGAAAAGATTTTTGGTGAGAAACTTCCCCCAACCCTATAGGAACCGACACCTGGGTGGTGACCAAAACCACAGGTGGTATCAGGCACAGGGGAGTGATCACTCCCCAATGTCCATAGCAGACAGTATTAATTGTGCATGTGTCTACGGCACGCATAGCACATGCATGTACAATGATTGGTTACAGAAAACAGGAGGACTTACACCTGTGATATGGTGTGTAGAATTGAGATAAAAAGGGGCCTGCGAGCCTCAGAGAGCATTCCATTCTATCCTATTCTGCTGTCAACATCTTTTTGTATGCTGTTTCCCCTGGCAACAGGGAGGGTCCTTTTCAGGACTTTATTTGAGCAATAAACATCCTTGCCTCAAGACGATCGCCTTCATCTTGTGATGAGCAGGAATGCGTCAGACGCAGTCCCGTTCTGCGCCTTTCCCGGTATGAGCTTAGCGGCTCCAAGTTCAACCTTCCGCCACGCTACCGTGCAGAGGCCTGGTCAGTGTCCAGTGGGGGTCAACCTACGGCAACCAGGTGGTGTGACAGCAGCGTGTCTGCGCATACACAGCAGTAAGCGTTATTCAGGTGCCGGTGGTAGGAGCCTGAGTAGAACCGTGGTTCCAGGTGACATAGGAATAAAGAGTCTGGTGGTGGCAGCATCATACCCACCCAGTGGGTGGAGCCAGTAACAGGCGGTTACTGACGGTAAGAGGGAATCCCCTATTGAACAGGTTCCATGAGACCCAAAACCATTCTGTGATAGCTGCTATTGTGTAGGACCCCCTCTAGCCCAGTGAAGTCCAGCAAGTCGACGTGGCATCAATTCCATAAGTGGACAGAAGACCTCTGGAAAGATGTAGACCCAATGCTCTTCGAACCAATTCTGGACAACTTGGGACCAATGACATGATGCAATGTCCTGCTGGAATATTCCATCATTATGGGGGTGCATGAAGTCCATGAAAGGCTGCAGATGGTCACCAAGCAAACATAGCGTTTACTGGTCAATGATGTGTTCAGGTGGACTAGCGGACCCAACCCATGCCACGTGAACACACCATTGTGGAACCACCACCACCAGCCTGCACGGAACCTTGTTGACAACTGGGGTCCATGGCCTTATAGGGTCTGCGCCACACCCAGCCCAAAACAACTGGAACTGTGACTCATTGGACCACGCCATATGTTACCAGTCCTCAGGTGTCCAATTAGCGACATCACGAGCCCAGGTGAGGCGCGGTGTGCGGTGTCGCAGTGTGAACAGGGGCACTCTGGTGGGTCTTCTGCCAAAGCTAAAGAACGTTGCAGTGACCTGCTTGATATGCGTCTGGTACCTCCTGCATTGAATGTGGATGTGATTTGAGCCAGTGTCGCTTGACTGCTATGACAGACAATTCTGGGCAGATGTCGCTGGTCACGAACATTAAGCACCCGTGGTCGGCCAACTGCGTTGTCCGCGGTGGGTGGTAATGCCTTCCATTAGGTATTCCCAGTGCACACGTGACACCGAAGAATGTTGAATGAGCGCACAATTTCGGAAATGGAATGTCCCATCTGTCGGGCACCCGCTATCATGCCACGTCGTATTGCAATGAGCAGCCTAGCCGGTGGTCAACCTGACTCACCTGATGTCAGATTACAACTGATGCAGGTCTGGCCACTTCCAAGACATCACATCACAGTACGGTGGCATCACCTACCACTACCTGTACATACTGCTATCCCATTTCTTCCGGCACTTCAGGATATATATATATTTACCCCTGAAGAAGTCCCCTAGGACAAAACGCGTAGGGTTTATCGATTATTGTACACTATCCCGTTGCTTTGAGTATCCTCCTTAGAGCTCACACCGTTAAGGTGAGGAGGCTATTTCATCCACCATCCAAAGCATTCTGGTGTGTGTCCAATTGTTTATGCTTTTATTCTATTTTTGTATTATTATGCTGTACAAGACCATGTATTAAAATCAATTTTTGTCGAGTGATATTCCTTGGTGAGTGGGTTCCTCTGTAGGCCCCAACTGGGACGTCACTAAGAGGAACAAAATCAAAGAGAAGTTTCGACCACGATTCTTGAATTTAATAATTTTCAATCAACATTTATTATGTTATAGCGCACTCTGTTTTTATTGTGTGTATATATATATATATATATAGTTATTTACACTGCAGGTGCTTTGTAAACAGGCGTCTCTCCCGCTCTGCTGGTTCGTGTACTTAGTATGGAGATCATGTTGGCTGCTGCTGGGTACAGTGTAACCTTGATGTGACTCAGTCAGTGAAGGATCCATGTATTTATCAGCTGCCTGGCACTACTGTGCTGAATTACAAGTGATATTACCGCCTCCAGCCCCCCTGTTGTACTTGGCAGCGTGTTATTTACATGTGCACGGGGAGGAGAGGTGTGCGTAGGTAAAAGCTCTGTCTCAGCACAGGTCACAGCAATTACTGCATCAGAATTAACCTCTTCCCTGTTCACCATTATACCAGACCTGCTCCAGTTTCCCTGATCTAGACCCAAGAGTAGGTATTTATTAGGAAAATGAACAGTTCACTCTAATAATTCTTCAGGTTCTGGGGATCTCAAACTAATTTGCAATATTGAGGGTTGGTTTGGAATACATTGATTTCAAAGTTTAACCAACAATGGTTAGTTAAGGACTGATTGTGAGATGGAAGTAAAGCAAAAAAGAAAGCAAATAACTTTGCACCCTGGTAAAACCATGTTTCGCTACAGATGGGCAAGGAGGGGCGTTTCCAAACCTGAATCCAAATCTAAATTGCTGTGTAATGATAATGCTGTCCAGCATTGGTGGGCTACATGCTGAAGCAGACAGTATTTACCCTGCATGCAAACATAATAAATGTATTTGCCCCATACTTGCCAATATACACAATCTCCACTCCGGAAGAACCCCAGAGAGGTGACGTATACAAATGACGTATGATGGAGGCTAGGCCGGGAGCTATGAAACATTAGGCCCCGCCCCTTCATGGCAAAAGAGCACGAATCGAGGTCCAAGGGGAGGGGGTGGGGTCAATATAATGCAGACCAGCAATTCCTGGAAAACAAAAAATAAAGGTACAAAACTGCTGAATAGCGCCTCAGACCATGAATATAATTTATATATTTGTACAATTGTTCTGTCACCTGCGCTGCCGTGAAACACTGTGTGTGTGTTTATAATAAATGGATAATAATAAGAAGAAACGGCTGCGCAAAAGTGGAAGAACAACCACCAATGGCTAATGGGGAATAATTAATAATAAGAGCTGATGTAGAAAAAGAAAAGATTTATTATGTTAATAAAAATACGGGGGACAAAAAGCGTAGGGGTCCCCCATATTTTTTGAACCAGCACTGGGCTCCACTAGTCAGAGAGATAATGCCACAGCCGGGGGACACTTTTATATAGGTCCCTGCGGCCCTGGCATTAAATCACTAACTAGTCACCCCTGGCCGGGGGTACCCTGGAGGAGTGGGGACCCCTTAAATCAAGGGGTCCCCCCCTCCAGACACCCAAGGGCCAGGGGTGAAGCCCGAGGCTGTCCCCCCCCATCCAAGGGCGGCGGATGGGGGGCTGATAGCCAAATGAAAAAAGAAGAATATTGTTTTTTGTAGCAGTACTACAAGTCCCAGCAAGCCTCACCCGCAAGCTGGTACTTGGAGAACCACAAGTACCAGCATGCGGTGGAAAAACGGGCCCACTGGTACATGAAGTACTACTACAAAAAATATACCCAACAAAAAACAGGACACACACACCGTGACAGTAAAACTTTATTACATACATGCACACCTACCTACATACAAACATACTTACCTATGTTCACACGCGGCTCGGTCCACTTCTCCATGTAGAATCCACGGGGTTACTCGCGGTCAACCGCTGACCGCAAAGTTCCCACCATTGGATACAATGGAGCGCCTATGCGCTACATTGTATCTCTGCCGTGCGCAGCCTGACTGACAGCTCAGGAGCGCACAGCCAATCAGGAGAGTGCCACGACGTGGCGCTCTCTGATTGGCTGACGAGACCCTCTTTGACAGGAGTCACGGGGCGTCCCGGCAGTCGGGGAAAGGGGTCCCATGTGTAAACATGGGACCCCTTTCAGTGCGTGGTTCGGGTTTCCGGTTTGTTTTTTTGCCAAGTACGTGGATTATAAAGAGGACACAAGCTACACTGGATTATGTGAGTATAATTTTTTCCACAGGTACCCCGTGGATTCTACATGGAGAAGTGGACCGAGCCGCGTGTGAACATAGGTAAGTATGTAGGTGTACATGTATGTAATAAAGTTTTACTGTCACGGTGTGTGTGTCCTGTTTTTTGTTGGGTATTTTTTGTAGTAGTACTACAGGTACCAGCAGGCCCGTTTTTCCACCGCATGCTGGTACTTGTGGTTCTCCAAGTACCAGCTTGCGGGGGAGGCTTGCTGGGACTTGTAGTACTGCTACAAAAAACAATATTCTTCTTTTTTCACTTGGCTATCAGCCCCCCATCCGCCGCCCTTGGATGGGGGGGACAGCCTCGGGCTTCACCCCTGGCCCTTGGGTGGCTGGAGGGGGGGACCCCTTGATTTAAGGGGTCCCCACTCCTCCAGGGTACCCCGGCCAGTGGTGACTAGTTAGTGATTTAATGCCAGGGCCGCAGGGACCTATATAAAAGTTTCCCCCGGCTGTGGCATTATCTCTCTGACTAGTGGAGCCCGGTGCTGGTTCAAAAAATACGGGGGACCCCTACGCTTTTTGTCCCCCGTATTTTTTGCACCAGGACCAGGCACAGAGCCCGGTGCTGGTTGTTCAAATATGGGGGAACCCCTGTCAATTTCCCCCCCATATTTTTACAACCAGGACCGGCTCAAAGAGCCCGAGGCTGGTTATGCTTAGGAGGGGGGACCCCACGCATTTTTTTAAATTTTTTTTTAACACTTTCCCACCCCTTCCCAATGATAAACATGCACGGATCTCACGGATCCGTGCATGCCTATCAGAACACGGTAAAAAAAAGCAGGTCTATTTTAAAACTGCTTTTTTTTCCGAATTGTATATTTTCACGGCAGTGTTTGGCTATTGCCGGCAGTGTTTGTGAAATAGAATTTTTAGTAAATTACCGAGTTGTATCAAATAACAGGCGTATTTGACCGATGGTGTATTCATTCGTATTTTTTTTTTTTTTACTTCAAAAAAAATACGAATGCCCTCATCACTGCCGAGATTTTTGTTTAGTAAATTCCCGAGATGACACTTTGAAGAAAAAACACCAAATCGGTCAAAATCAATAAAAATCGGGAGCTTAGTAAATATACCCCCTGGTATGCAGTTTTATATGTTCGTCAGTGGATTGCTCTGGCTCCTGAACTCTGATCGCCAAGTCCCCAGTACTTTCTAATCAGGGCCGTCTTTTTGTATGGGCTCAATGGGCTCTTGCCCAAGGGCTCCAGCCCAGGAGTATAAGGGTCCTATGCTGATAGCTGAGGGTCCCCTCTTTCCAAAGGTACCAGATTTTTGAAAATCGGCTGTGGGGAACCGGAGATATCTGACTTGAAAGCAGTGGTCCCCAACCAAGGCCTATATTTACTAATATTCGTGTTTGAGTCGGTTTGTGTAGTGTTTAAACTCGTTTAGTATCGGGTGCATTTTCATGCAACTTTTTGAAACTATATACGCCAAGTTATGAAGCAGTCGACTTTATGGTTTTCGTGTTTTCCGATGTCGATGCCAGTCGTTTTATTTTGGCACATTTACGGACGTCATTTTCGTTTACGTACGTGTTTTTTTTTTTTTTCAGGTTTATTTTCTAAGTTAAACATGGCAGGGTTTTTTTTAAACCCTGGCCGCATTTTCACTTTTAGTTTAGTTTTTCATCTCCGTTCGTGATTGGTTGTGTTTCAGATGTAGGAGTGTCTGTGCGCAACCATATAAATACGCCCCAAACCGTCCGCACCTCGTGGGTTTAGTTAGTGGTGAGGAGGGAGGTTGTGCTGTGGAGGTAGGTGAGTTTTTGGTTTGGTGAGGAGTGTTGTTTGCGATTTCTGAGTGTAGTATTGTGTTAGAAAGTAATCTTGTCATTCTTGTAGTCTTGTTTTTTGTGGTTTTGTCTCATTTTTTGTCCAAGTTTTTTTTCTTTATAGTCCCTTGTCTGTGTGTGTGTGTGTGTGTGTGTGTGTGTGTGTGTGTGTGTGTGTGTGTGTGTGTGTGTTGTGCAGTGGTAGTGGAGGAGTGTGTTTGTCTTTTTTTTTCTGTGTTAAGTGTTTAGACACACAATTATGTGTGACTCAGAGGTGGGTGAGGTGGAGGGTGTGAGTGAGGGGGAGGAGGTCGGTCAGGTGGAGGAGGTGAGAGAGAGTGAGGTGGGTGAGGTTGCTGCAGCAGCCTCAAGTGACAGTGATAGTGACAGTCAGAGAGCTCCGCAGCCACGCACCACTAATAAGACTGTGCGGAATTTCAAGTTTAGTTATGCAGAAAATGTGGCATTGGTGCGGGAGCTGATGAAGTATCAGCGGCAGCTATTTGGGCCTGAGTCCGCCAAGGTGCCAACACGGAAGAAGACGGTGTTGTGGGCGAAAGTTGTTGCTGCTGTCAATAGTGAGGGGGTGGTCAAGCGGACGGAGGACACGTGCCGCAAACAGTACTATGACATAAAGCGACGTGTTAAGTCCAAAATGGCCAAGGAGGCAAAGTCGGCACGAAAAACCGGTGGTGGGCAGCCCTATATTGCCAGATATCTGGAGTATGAGGAGCCCATGCGGAGTGTAATACCTCCTGAAGTAGTCTCTGCAACCCATGTCCGGGATTCAGATAGGCCCAGGAAGAATGGTGAGCATGTGTATTTGCATTAACATTCTATGACATTACTTCTGGCTTATTTTTTTTTCCAAATGTGTGTCATGTCACGTTGCATATTACTCCCATCTTCAAGTGTGTCAGCAAATACATTGTTTTGGTTAATATTTTATACAAAAGCCAATGTAACATATTACTTTATTGTATGTCATGTGTTTTTTTTTCTGTATATTTTCCATGTGTAGTTTGGACTTGGTGTGTCATTGAATTGTCCAGCAATTATGTTTTCCTTTTGCACATTCAAAAGTTTTAAATTTGGACTATGTTTTATATTTAGGTTATCCATGTGCAATGTTGCAAAAACAGTGGTTGTCATGTTAGAGACTGGAGTAGTGCAAAGTGGATTGGAAACCACTTACATGTGTAATGTCATTAGTACGGAATGTAATATTTTTAAAGACAAACCCACTATTTGTTTGTTCAGTTTGAGTCTGTATTTGTACCCTGACACAACAACACTGCGGACTAATTTTTTAATGTTGTTTTTTTTGTGGGGGTTTTGTTTTTGTTTGGCTCATATTGTGGTAATGTGTGTTTGGAGTGCCACATCACAGAGCAATTTCTAAATTGCATCTGTAAATTTTTTTATTTCATTACAAAATGAAGATGTGTGTGTTTCTGGTTGTTAGTGTATGTATTTTTAATTGTGTCCTATGTCTGTGTCCTGTACATGTTTTCCTGTGTTGCACTTTCCATAGTGCATATGGCTATTGGACAATGTTTTTTGTTTTATGTAGTGTTTTTTTGGTTTATGGTTCTTTATGTTTTTTTTTTTTTTTTTTAAACAAGCATTTTTTAAAAGATTTAATGTTTATAAGCATAATGGGTGGATGTATCAACAATAGCATGAATACATGAGTTATGTTATTTGTTTCTTGTTTTACAGTGTTAGAAAAAAGCAGTACTGGTCGTCCTACAGTAACTCCCATCACATCTGATGATGATGACGCTGCGTAAGCAGGTAAAGTGTCCATTGTAGTATAGGGAATGTTTGTAAAGGAATGGCCATAACAAAATGTAACTTTCAATACTAGGTCCATCAAAAGAAGTCTTGAGCAGCAGAAGGCGGACTTCTGTAACACACCACACCAAAAAAATGTGGAAGCAAAGAAAGCAAGGTCTGATGTCCAGGGCCAACCACAGCAGGCTACCCCGCCACGAAGATTATCGACAGTATGTTCGGTCCCCCCACTCCAAATTTTGGACACACCTCCAAGACGCCAACCACACTCTCCTCATCTTGATTGTGAGTAACAAACTGAAATAAATGTAAAAAAATTCAGATCGTAATAATACATTTACTTAAACGCATTAAGTAAAAAAAACCATCAAAATCAGATATACTTACCGAAGTCAGTAAAACATGAAATGGAATCCTAGCAAAATGGCCTTGTCCACATCCTGTAAAGATATGTATGTCCACTTCAGCCATACAGTAGCATATTGTGTGGAAGATGCTGCAACAGAAACTCATGTGTAATTTTGGAAAATAGTAAGGTTGTTTCACACATTTTCACATGTGTGTTTGACCTAACATTGCCAAATACATATAATAACATTACTATGTTTGTTTTTGAAAAACTATAAGGTAACACATTATGGATTACAATGTGTTTTTATGGTGGAGTATGTCTGATCTACCATAAAACTCATGTGTTTGCTTTCACAATGAAGTAACCAGACACATTTGCCACAAACAGGCATATGTATGTATTTCAGTTATGAGTGATGATGTTGGTAGGCAGGATATCTGAAAGCAACAGTCAATGACATGTGTTCCATGTTTAGTGCTTTGTTATAATTTCTCAAACATATGGCTAACTAACGGATACATTTTTTTAATTTCAGCTTCTAGTCCTGGTAACAGCATCCCTCCACAACAACAGCAACACAGTGACATTGCTGAGACAATCATGTTAGAAATGCTACCATTAAGCCAAGGAATCAGCCCCCCAGCACCTGTGAGTACACCACCACAGCAAAGCACACCACCACCACCACCACAATACAGCCCAACAACACCAGTAACACAAGGCCCTGATCAAGTGTTTTGGAACATTTGGGCTAGACAGCAGGCAACTAATGAAGATTGCCTGCGTAGGCAGACACAAATGTTTGCAAGCCTACCATGTCACCTCAGAAGAATTATCAGGAATATGAGTAGACAAAATGAACAAACCACGAGAAGTGGCAATACCATGGAACTCATGCGTGCGGACATTACACAGGTCATGGGCAACTTACAGCGCATAATGGAAGAACAGCACAGACTAATGGAAGAACAGCACAGACTAAAGGAAGAACAGCACAGACAACAGCAAAGCTATATCAACATTTTTCAAAACAATCAAAAGATAAATGAATCTTTATTCCGAATTGTAGACAATCAAAATGCTGCTACACGTGAACTCAATGCCACCCTCACTAACCTCAATGAAACACTCAGATCCATGCACCAACAGCAAACAAGCAGCAGTTCTGGTACGACTACTCCAAATATCACGCCAGTGTCATCACCACCAAGACGCTCCACCAGAGCACGCCAACATGACAGTGGTAAAGGCAAAGGCCAGGACAAACAGCCACCCAAAAAAAGTTAAAAAATAAACCACAATTTTTTTTTAAGAGAAGTAAATAAAAATACTTAGTAAGTATATATTTGTCAGAATAGATATAACACTTAGCTCCTTGACAATTTGTACAACATCATTAACTATAACTGGTACAAACAACAACAGGAAATTTGTACGCACATTTATTCTTTACCATCTTTGAATTTTTGTGGAGGAGGGAAATGTTGTTTGAGCTGCACATAGATGTTAGCAGGAAGTAACCAGACCACTTGATTTTTTTCTAATCATTACTCTTTCTAGATTCCAATCATTCTCAGATCCTGCAGACACTATAATTGGCAGCCAGGCAGAATATGTTTAGCAGGAAGTAACCAGACCACTTGATTTTTTTCTAATCATTACTCTTTCTAGATTCCAATCATTCTCAGATCCTGCAGACACAATAATTGGCAGCCAGGCAGAATCTGTTTAGCAGGAAGTAACCAGACCACTTGATTTTTTTCTAATCATTACTCTTTCTAGATTCCAATCATTCTCAGATCCTGCAGACAGTATAATTGGCAGCCAGGCAGAATATGTTTAGGAGGAAGTAACCAGACCACTTGATTTTTTTCTAATCATTACTCTTTCTAGATTCCAATCATTCTCAGACACAATAATTGGCAGCCAGGCAGATTCATCCATGACCAATGCAACTTACAATGTAAATTAAAACTGATTTACATTTCTGCTGTAGACGACTTTGCAAGAAAAACACAATAGACTTGTGTAAAAGTGTCCTAATATGTTTGTGTAAATTTTTAAAATTTAAGACCCAAAATGAATGAAATTATTGTTGACATGTTTGTGTGTGTTAAAAATGAGTAATTATATTTAAAAACCTGAGGCAGAACCCACAAAATGTAAAATATTTTAAATTTAACACTAATGTGTGTAATAATGGATATATGTTGAAAAATGTGTATTGACTTACAAATCTCCAAATTTACTCCAGCAAACATAAGGCAATAAATTATTTTGGATGAGACAAGTTTGTGTCCCTTTTATAGGCATGATAAGTCAGGTGTGAATGATTTGTAAGTGTCAACACATGTAAACACGGCTGAAAAAAGCAGGTCTATTTTTTTGCTGATTTTTTTTTACGGATCGCAAAATAATACGACCGCAATTGAGCACTCGGAGACTAACACCCAAATCCGAATGAATAGTGAATACCCGTGTTGTATGAAATAACAGCCGCGTTTGACCGATGGTCTATTCATTCGTATTTCTGAACTTTGTCATTCAAACCATTACGAATAGTCCAAACACTGCCGAGATTTGTGCTTAGTGAATTCCCGTGTTGAGATCCTTAGACCCCGTGTGAGACCATATGCTGGTGCGGTTGGCCCTCGGTTCCTCCTAATGCAAGACAATGCTAGACCTCATGTGGCTGGAGTGTGTCAGCAGTTCCTGCAAGACGAAGGCATTGATGCTATGGACTGGCCCGTCCGTTCCCCAGACCTGAATCCAATTGAGCACATCTGGGACATCATGTCTCGCTCCATCCACCAACGCCACATTGCATCACAGACTGTCCAGGAGTTGGCGGATGCTTTAATCCAGGTCTGGGAGGAGATCCCTCAGGAGACCATCCGCTACCTCATCAGGAGCATGCCCAGGCATTGTAGGGAGGTCATACAGGCATGTGGAGGCCACACACACTACTGAGCCTCATTTTGACTTGTTTTAAGGACATTACATCAAAGTTGGATCAGCCTGTAGTGTGTTTTTCCACTTTAATTTTGAGTGTGACTCCAAATCCAGACCTCCATGGGTTAATAAATTTGATTTCCATTGATAATTTTTGTGTGATTTTGTTGTCAGCACATTCAACTATGTAAAGAACAAAGTATTTAATAATAATATTTCATTTATTCAGATCTAGGATGTGTTATTTTAGTGTTCCCTTTATTTTTTTGAGCAGTGTGTATATAATAAGATTTTACTTACCGGTAAATCTATTTCTCGTAGTCCGTAGAGGATGCTGGGGACTCCGTAAGGACCATGGGGAATAGACGGGCTCTGCAGGAGATAGGGCACTTTAAGAAAGACTTTGGATTCTGGGTGTGCACTGGCTCCTCCCTCTATGCCCCTCCTCCAGACCTCAGGGAAACTGTGCCCAGAGGAGACGGACAGTACGAGGAAAGGATTTTAGTTAATCTAAGGGCAAGATTTATACCAGCCACACCAATCACACCGTACAACCTGTGATAACTATCCAGTTAACAGCATGAACAACAACATAGCCTAGGTTCAAACCGATGAAGCTATAACATAACCCTTATGTAAGCAATAACTATATACAAGTCTTGCAGAAGAAGTCCGCACTTGGGACGGGCGCCCAGCATCCTCTACGGACTACGAGAAATAGAATTACCGGTAAGTAAAATCTTATTTTCTCTAACGTCCTAGAGGATGCTGGGGACTCCGTAAGGACCATGGGGATTATACCAAAGCTCCCAAACGGGCAGGAGAGTGCGGATGACTCTGCAGCACCGATTGAGCAAACAGGAGGTCCTCCTCAGCCAGGGTATCAAACTTATAGAACTTTGCAAAGGTGTTTGACCCCGACCAAGTAGCTGCTCGGCACAACTGTAATGCCGAGACCCCTCGGGCAGCCGCCCAAGAAGAGCCCACCTTCCTAGTGGAATGGGCCATAACCGATTTAGGCAATGACAATCCAGCCGTAGAATACGCCTGCTGAATCGTATTACAGATCCAGCGAGCAATAGTCTGCTTTGAAGCAGGAACGCCAACCTTGTTGGCCGCATACAGAACAAACAGAGCTTCAGTCTTCCTGATCCTAGCTGGTCTGGAGACATAAATCTTCAAAGCCTTGACCACATCCAGGGAATCGGAATCCCCCAAGTCCCGTGTAGCCACAGGCACGACAATAGGTTGGTTTATATGAAGAGATGAGACCACCTTTGGCAGAAATTGAGGACGAGTCCTCAATTCTGCCCTATCCACATGAAAAACCAGGTAGGAGCTTTTATATGACAAAGCCGCCAATTCTGAAACACGCCTTGCAGAAGCCAAGGCCAATAACATAACCACTTTCCAGGTGAGATATTTCAATTCCACTGTCTTGAGTGGTTCAAACCAAGGTGACTTGAGGAAACTTAATATCACATTAAGATCCCAAGGTGCCACCGGAGGTACAAAGGGAGGCTGAATATGCAGTACCCCCTTCACAAATGTCTGTACTTCAGGCAGAGAAGCCAATTCTTTTTGGAAGAAAATGGATAAGGCCGAAATTTGGACCTTTATGGACCCTAATTTCAAGCCCAAATTCACTCCCGTTTGTAAGAAGTGAAGCAGTCGGCCCAAATGGAACTCCTCCGTAGGAGCAGTTCTGGCCTCACACCAAGACACATATTTTTGCCATATACGGTGATAATGTTTCGATGTTACATCCTTCCTAGCCTTGATCATGGTAGGAATGACCTCCTCCGGAATACCTTTTTCCACTAGGATCCGGCGTTCAACCGCCATGCCGTCAAACGCAGCCGCGGTAAGTCTTGGAACAGACAGGGCCCCTGCTGCAGCAGATCCTGCCGTAGGGGAAGAGGCCACGGATCTTCTGTGAGCAACTCTTGTAGATCCGGATACCAATTCCTTCTTGGCCAATCCGGAACAATGAGGATCGTTAGCCTTATTATTCTCAACACCTTGGGTATGAGAGGTAGAGGCGGGAACACATAGACCGATCCGAACACCCAAGGTGTCACTAGAGCATCTACCGTTACCGCCTGAGGGTCCCTGGACCTGGCGCAATACCGCTTTAGCTTTTTGTTGAGACGGGACGCCATCATGTCTATCTGAGGCAGTCCCCACCGACCCACGATCTGTGCGAAGACTTCTGGATGAAGTCCCCACTCTCCCGGATGCAGGTCATGTCTGCTGAGGAAGTCCGCTTCCCAGTTGTCCACCCCTGGGATGAACACTGCTGATAGGGCGCTTACATGGCTTTCCGCCCAGCGAAGAATCCTTGTCGCTTCTGCTATGGCTACCCTGCTCCTTGTTCCGCCTTGGCGGTTTACATGAGCCACTGCTGTGACATTGTCTGACTGAATCAGAACCGGTTTGTCCCGAAGCAACGCCTCTGCTTGGCGCAGGGCGTTGTATATGGCCCTCAACTCCAGGACGTTGATGTGGAGACCAGTCTCTAGATTTGACCAGAGACCTTGGAATTTTTTTCCCAGTGTGACTGCTCCCCACCCTCGGAGGCTTGCGTCCGTGGTCACCAGGATCCAGTCCTGAATTCCGAACCTGCGGCCTTCTAGGAGGTGAGCACTGTGCAGCCACCACAGAAGAGATACCCTGGCTCTGGGAGACAGGGTGATCCTCTGCTGCATTTGTAAATGGGACCCGGACCATTTGTCCAGTAGATCCCATTGAAAAGTCCTCGCGTGGAACCTGCCGAAGGGGATGGCCTCGTACGATGCCACCATCTTCCCTAGGACACGTGTGCAATGATGCACTGAAACCGTTTTTAGCTTTAATAGCTTCCTGTCCAGGGCTATGAGCTCCTGAGCCTTTTCCATCGGAAGAAAAACCTTTTTCTGGTCTGTGTCTAGAATCAGACCCAGAAAGGTCAGGCGCGTTGTAGGGACTAGCTGTGACTTCGGTAAATTGAGAATCCAGCCGTGCCCCTGCAACATCCTCACCGACAGCGACACGCTGTCCAGCAACTTCTCCCGAGATTTCGCCTTTATGAGGAGATCGTCCAAGTATGGGATAATTGTGACCCCCTGCTTGCGCAGGAGCACCATCATTTCCGCCATAACCTTGGTGAAAATTCTCGTGGCTGTGGAAAGCCCAAACGGCAACGTCTGAAATTGGTAATGACAGTCCTGTATTGCAAATCTCAGGAACGCCTGATGAGGAGGGAAGATCGGAACATGAAGGTAAGCATCCTTTATGTCCAGGGACAATATCCAATCCCCCCCCCCTCCAGGCTGGCGATGATCGCTCTGAGCGATTCCATCTTGAACTTGAACTTCTTCAAGTACAAGTTCAGGGATTTTAGATTCAGAATGGGCCTGACCGAACCGTCCAGTTTCGGGACCACAAACAGGGTTGAGTAATACCCCTTTCCTTGCTGGAGAAGAAGAACTTTGACTATCACCTGTTGAAGATACAATTTTTGAATTGCATTCAACACTAACTCCCTTTCTGACGGGGAAGTTGGCAGAGCCGATTTGAAAAACCGGCGAGGAATCACGTCTTCGAATTCCAGCCTGTATCCCTGAGAAACAATCTCTATAGCCCAGGGATCCACCTGTGAGTGAACCCAGACCTGGCTGAAAAATCGAAGACGCGCCCCCACTTGAGCTGACTACCCCCCGGGAAGCCCCAGCGTCATGCGGTGGACTTTGCAGATGTAGGGGAGGACTTCTGTTCCTGGGAACTAGCTGAATGCAGCTTTTTTCCCCTGCCTCTTCCTCTGGCAATGAAGGACGACCCCCGTACCTTCTTGTTTTTATTGGAACGAAAGGACTGCATCTGATAATGATGTGCCTTTTTAGTATGCTGCGGGGGGACATAAGGTAAGAAATTCGATTTACCGGCCATAGCAGTAGAGACAAGGTCCAAGAGGCCTTCTCCAAACAACTCCTCCCCCTTGTAAGGCAACGACTCCATATGCTGCTTTGAGTCGGCATCCCCCGTCCACTGTCGGGTCCACAGGAGTCGCCTAGCAGAAATAGACATAGCATTTATTCTGGAGCTTAGTAAACAAATGTCTCTTTGAGCATCCCTCATATATAACGCAGCATCTTTGATATGCTCTAGGGTCATTTGAATGGAATCCTTATCTAGGGTTTCAAGTTCCGTAGATAAGGACTCTGTCCATGCCGCGATAGCACTACACACCCAGGCCGATGCCATAGCCGGCCTAACGATAGTACCGGAATGTGTGTAAATGTGCTTCGTGGTAACCACCTGCTTACGATCAGCAGGATCCTTGAGGGAAGCCGTATCCTGAGAAGGCAGTGCCACCTTCTTGGATAAGCGTGTCAGCGCCTTGTCTACCTTCGGCGACTATTCCCATCGTAACCTATCCTTTTGCGGAAAGGGATACGCCACAAGAATCCTTTTGGGAACTTGTAGCATCCTATCTGGAGTTTCCCAAGCCTTCTCGCACAAGTCGCTTAGTTCAAATGAGGACGGGAAAGTGACCTCAGGCTTTTTCCCTTTATACATGTGTACCCTCGTGTCAGGGACAGGGGGTTCCTCAGTGATATGCAAAACCTCTTTAATGGCCACAATCATGTAACGAATACCTTTTGCCACCTTCGGCTGTAATTTTGCATCCTCATAGTCGACACTAGAGTCAGTCTCTGTGTCGGTATCTGTGTCAGTGATCTGGGATATGGTGCGTTTTTGAGACCCCGAAGGTCCTGGTGCCACAGGGACAGGCATGGTCTGACTACCTGACTGATCCCTAGCTTCAGCCTTGTCTTTTATGTAGTAAATTCACATTAGTATTCAAGACATTCCACATATCCACCCAGTCCGGTGTCGGTGTTGCCGACGGCGACCTGACCAACATACACTCCCCCTCCTCCTTAGGTGAGCCTTCCTCGTCAAACATGTCGATACACACGTACCGACACACACACACACACACACACACACACACACACACACACACACACACACACACACAGGGAATCTCTTTTCTGAAGACAGGTTCCCCTGAGGCCCTTTGGAGAGACAGAGAGAGAGAGTATGCCAGCACACACCCCAGCGCTATATTACCCTGGAGAAAAACACAGAATGTTTACCCAGTAGCGCTGTTTGTAGTGTAAAATGCCAATAATGTGCCCCCCCTCAACTTTAAAACCCCCTTTCACCGTGTGTCAAGCAGGGGAGAGTCCGGGGAGCTTCCTCTCAGCGGTGCTGTGTAGAGAAAAATGGCGCTGGTGAGTGCTGTGGGAGAAGCCCCGCCCCCTCGGTGGTGGGCTTCTATCCCGCTCAAACTTACTAAAAAATGGCGGGAGCTCTTTTATATACTTGTACAGTGCCCACCTGTACATGTATATACTCTTTTGCCATAGGAGAGGTTCTATATTGCTGCCCAGGGCGCCCCCCCCCCCCCTGTGCCCTGCACCCATACAGTGACCAGAGTGTGTGAGGTGTAGTGGAGCAATGACGCACAGCTGCAGTGCTGTGCGTTACCTCTGTGAAGCACCGAAGGCTTCTGCCGCCTGAGACGTCTTCTGTCTTCGTTTCTTCTGGCTCTGTGAGGAGAACGGCGGCGCGGCTCTGGGGTGAACGCCCAGGACGAACCTGTGTTCATTCCCTCTGGAGCTAATGGTGTCCAGTAGCCGAGGAAGCAGAGCCTAACATTTAAGTAGGTCTGCTCCTCTCTCCTCAGTCCCTCGATGCAGGGAGCCTGTTGCCAGCAGTGCTCCCTGAAAAAGAGAAAAAATCCTAACAAAAATGCTTTCTAAACAGGAAACTCAGGGGAGCTCCCTGCAGTGCACCCATTCTCCTCTGGGCACAGTCTAAAACTGAGGTCTGGAGGAGGGGCATAGAGGGAGGAGCCAGTGCACACCCAGAATCCAAAGTCTTTCTTAAAGTGCCCTATCTCCTGCGGAGCCCGTCTATTCCCCATGGTCCTTACGGAGTCCCCAGCATCCTCTAGGACATTAGAGAAATATATATATATATATATATATATATATATCTTGTGGATGGCGGCACTCCAAGGACTTCAAAGTTGCAGTAAGTATAGGTGACACACACCATAAGTAGCTGTTAACGTTTCAGTTTATTTACTAAACTTTCGTCAGAACAATAAGCAAAAGGAACAGATCTTACCTTTATAGAAGAACACCCTGTGTGTCTAGCGATGTGCGTCTCGTGCAGGGCGCCCAGCCGGTGACGTCACAGTCCTGCGACGTGCGCCTTACAGCGCTATGTCCGGTCAGGCTGTAACCATAACAACATTATAAACAAGTGAGAAATCCATCACCAAGAGAAAGAGTCCTGGAATATGCACAAATCTTGCACTGTAGGATAATAAATGGGCTTAGACAGCGCCACAGGGTTAGTGCAGATGGTGAGGAAACCAAACTGTATGTCACTGAAAATAAAACATACAGCCCACCAGCACTTAAGCAGTGGCACTGTGTCGGCTACACACAAAATGCATGAGCAGAAGCGCAGTATATAATATTCAATCATAAAACGACTATACTACCACGCACAGCTACTGGTACCCCCGTTACAGGTGAATGCTCAATGAAATGATATAGGTCACAATTAAAGAAAACAATTTAAATTAAGCTGCTCATTTAGGCCCATGGGGGCAATGGTGTTCAGTTTATGAATCCAAGTGGATTCCAATTGAAGTAACTTGCTTCCCCTGTCACCGCCTCTGATGTTGATGGGAACCTGATCAATGATTTTGTAGCGCAAAGTCGCTAAACTGTGGTTTTGAAGTTTGAAATGTCTAGCCACCGGCTGCTCAGAATCCGTGCCCTCCAGTGCTTGACGTATAGATAGTCTGTGATTCGCCATTCGTTCTTTGAAGGTGCAGATGGTCTTACCTATGTAGAATAGGCCACAAGGACAGCATATGTAATAAACCACATACTGACTGGAACAAGTCAGCACATATCTGATGGGAATCCGCTTGCCAGACTGAGGGTGTGTGAAGAATGGGCCGGTTTCAAGATAGCTGCATGTAATGCAGCCAGTGCATCGGTAACAGCCGGGTTTTTTTGTTAAGAAATGAGTCTTAGTAGTAGTGGTTCGTCCAGTGATATCGTTTTTCACCAGAAGGTTTTTCAGGCTTCTCCCCCTGGTGTAACTGGGCATAATTTTCAGATTTTTGAACCCTTTAAGATCAGGGTCCAGGGTGACTACTGTGGGGATGATATTGTTGCACAAAAGGTACTTTATCTTTAATGTCATTTCTGTTGGCAGCTGAATTGAGCAATTCATCTCTGGGGATGGCCAGTGCCTTGCGTTTGGAATTCACAAGATCTGTAAGTCTATAACCTCTTTCTATAAAGAGTGAAATCATGTCATCAATGCCCTCAACAGCTTTGGAGTGAGTGTCGGAAATACGACAGGCACGGAGGAATTGTGAGAATGGCAATCCTCTGATGCATGCCGGTGGATGTTGACTGGATGCGTGTAGGTAAGTATTTCGGTCTGTAGGTTTTTGATACAAATTGGTCCGAAGAACTCCATCTTTGAGCGTAATCTGAACATCTAAGTAGTTGACGCATTCAGAACTGAACGTTTTTCACCTACACGGTGATTTTCACTTCTTTACTACATTGGACTTTGGCCTGGCACGCTATGACACAGGATCCCACTGGATATCGGAATATTGCTCTCCCGGCTGGAGAGATACTTAGTTTCTCGGATGCAGAGGCTCAGGATATTTATTTTAAAGAAAATCTACACTCATCACTTGGTGAGGATTCTTGTGAACAGCTTTACTATACCATCCTCAAACTGAAAAAAGAAAGAACTGGATTTTTTCATGCATGGAGTCACCCTAACAGATTATCATCGCAATAAACTCATACCCAGGGGATTTAGAATTAAAAATATCCCCACCATTTGGGAAATTTAATCAGGACTTCTGCAGGAGATGGGTGGCCATCCTCAATAAATGTAGTTTCAATTTGATATTACTAGTTATTGAGGAGGCTACCAGGGAACTTAACTTGATTAAGAATAATATTGCCACCTTTGAAGTCACACATCTTGAGACCCTTAAAACCGATAAGGACACTGACTGGATTTCCAAGCTTTCTGAACAAGTTGATTCACACCGCAGAGCGCTGGTGAAGTACAAGAAGGACAAGTTATCTACAGTACAACGTGACTATCAGGAGGGTCGTGTTTATTCCTGGGTACAAAATCCAGCTGGCCCCAGGAACACCAGATTCAGGGAAAGACAGAGATATAGACACCCGTTTGAAACGGATACCTCCAGTGGAGAGGGTACTTCCTCGTATGAAACGGATGATTTTGCCCCCACCAATACAGGCAAACACCCTTTTAGGGGTTCGCACCCGCGCTCAGCGCGGGCCCCCAAAAGCAGCCGCACGAGGCGCGGTGGCCAGTGGAGGAGGGACTTCCAAAAAAAATCAAAATCCAAAAAATAGATACAGTTTTTAATCTCTCTGACCGGACCCTCACCTGCAGTGAACTTTCTGTTTTGAATAAAGGACTTTCCTTTGTGCCCACGGGCCACTTTAATGAAATGCAGTGGAAAGTAGATTCTTATCGATTTGCACGTAGGCTACACATTAAAGAACATTTTGATAAAGTTTCTTCCCCCATACCAGCCCCTACTTCAGAAGCCCTGCGTAAGATCAAACCTAAATCTAGATTTGACCCATTTTCCAATAATATTTCCACCAAATTTTTTACCAAAACCCTGGACCAGACAACGTTGACACATGCAAGGAATTCTCCACGCACTCGACAGAATATCACATTGGAAGAGAAACAAGCAATCAAGAACTTATGTACATATACCGATATAGTGATCAGACCGGCGGATAAAGGGGGTGGTGTAGCAGTACTCAACCTTCAGGACTACAAATCTGAAATGTACTCACAACTGGCAGACGAATTGGTTTATCGTAACCTACCTTCAGACCCTACTGCACAATACAAACTAGAGCTGGATAACATCTTGTTAAGCGCTTGCCAGAATAACATCATCTCAGATACAACCCGCAACTGCTTACAGCAATCACATCCTGTAGCCCCGATACTATACACCATCCCCAAATTACACAAAAGTGTCACTCAACCTCCAGGCAGGCCCATCATTGCGGCTAGGAATTCACTGTATTACAAAATATCACAATACCTTGATATATATCTTCAACCTATTGTACAAAAGCAACAAATGTATCTTAAGGATACCACCACGTTCTTGCAAAAACTTAAACAGTTTACCTCATTACCTCCAGATTGCATTCTATGTACCTTAGATGTAATCTCGCTATATACCAACATTCCCCATGATGAGGGTCTCCTAGCCACAAGGAACCTTTTACTTAACGATCCTGAATATGCTGGTCCCGAAATATCATTTTTCATCACACTTTTGGAGTTAACCTTGAAACTAAATTATTTCCTTTTTGATGGGAAATGGTTCCTGCAGCTACGGGGGTGTGCGATGGGGTCCTGTGTGGCCCCCACCTTCGCTAATACCTTCATGTTCATGAAAGAACAACAACTTTTACTCTCAGAGGGCCCCTTCTCTCAAGGGATCATTTGGATCACTAGGTACATAGATGATCTGTTTCTCCTTTGGCGTGGATCAGCAGAAGCCCTTTCACAAGCAATTCAGCAGGTCAACTTAAGGGACGATCACATTAAATTCACCTTTACGATCCGTTCTGAATGCGTCAACTACTTAGATGTTCAGATTACGCTCAAAGATGGAGTTCTTCGGACCAATTTGTATCAAAAACCTACAGACCGAAATACTTACCTACACGCATCCAGTCAACATCCGCCGGCATGCATCAGAGGATTGCCATTCTCACAATTCCTCCGTGCCTGTCGTATTTCCGACACTCACTCCAAAGCTGTTGAGGCCATTGATGACATGATTTCACTCTTTTTAGAAAGAGGTTACAGACTTACAGATCTTGTGAATTCTAAACGCAAGGCACTGGCCATCCCCAGAGATGAATTGCTCAATTCAGCTGCCAACAGAAATGACATTAAAGATAAAGTACCTTTTGTGCAACAATATCATCCCCACAGTAGTCACCCTGGACCCTGATCTTAAAGGGTTCAAAAATCTGAAAATTATGCCCAGTTACACCAGGGGGAGAAGCCTGAAAAACCTTCTGGTGAAAAACGATATCACTGGACGAACCACTACTACTAAGACTCATTTCTTAACAAAAAAACCCGGCTGTTACCGATGCACTGGCTGCATTACATGCAGCTATCTTGAAACCGGCCCATTCTTCACACACCCTCAGTCTGGCAAGCGGATTCCCATCAGATATGTGCTGACTTGTTCCAGTCAGTATGTGGTTTACTACATACGCTGTCCTTGTGGCCTATTCTACATAGGTAAGACCATCTGCACCTTCAAAGAACGAATGGCGAATCACAGACTATCTATACGTCAAGCACTGGAGGGCACGGATTCTGAGCAGCCGGTGGCTAGACATTTCAAACTTCAAAACCACAGTTTAGTGACTTTGCGCTACAAAATCATTGATCAGGTTCCCATCAACATCAGAGGCGGTGACAGGGGAAGCAAGTTACTTCAATTGGAATCCACTTGGATTCATAAACTGAACACCATTGCCCCCATGGGCCTAAATGAGCAGCTTAATTTAAATTGTTTTCTTTAATTGTGACCTATATCATTTCATTGAGCATTCACCTGTAGCGGGGTACCAGTAGCTGTGCGTGGTAGTATAGTCGTTTTATGATTGAATATTATATACTGCGCTTCTGCTCATGCATTTTGTGTGTAGCTGACACAGTGCCACTGCTTAAGTGCTGGTGGGCTGTATGTTTTATTTTCAGTGACATACAGTTTGGTTTCCTCACCATCTGCACTAACCCTGTGGCGCTGTCTAAGCCCATTTATTATCCTACAGTGCAAGATTTGTGCATATTCCAGGACTCTTTCTCTTGGTGATGGATTTCTCACTTGTTTATAATGTTGTTATGGTTACAGCCTGACCGGACATAGCGCTGTAAGGCGCACATCGCAGGACTGTGACGTCACCGGCTGGGCGCCCTGCACGAGACGCACATCGCTAGACACACAGGGTGTTCTTCTATAAAGGTAAGATCTGTTCCTTTTGCTTATTGTTCTGACGAAAGTTTAGTAAATAAACTGAAACGTTAACAGCTACTTATGGTGTGTGTCACCTATACTTACTGCAACTTTGAAGTCCTTGGAGTGCCGCCATCCACAAGCTATTGATAATTCGCTGCAAGGCGTTTTCAGGAGGGCACCCAGGCACATACAAACACCGGAAATAACATTATTATTATTCTCTGGCAGAGGCTAGCCCCATACACACAGTACAATGACATAAAGTGACAGCCTTGATAAATAGAATAATCAATGTATTAAAGGATTAGTAAGAGAAAATGAGTCCAAGGATGTCACAATGGAGAAAATAATGATCGCCATACAAATGATAGTCAATATGGCACAGATGAAGTATGATAACTATAGGCAGTAGTTATCAATACAGTAGTAAATAGGCAATCATTTTTTCTAATAGTTAACTAGCACCACTTTAGCTATCACTATGCAAAAAATTAAGTCTTAATGACTTCAATGCACTATACTCTAGACACATGATGACCTTATCAATAACACTTGTATAAAGAAATAGCAAAACAGATTATTACTCAGTAGATTAGCAAAATCCCAGACTTATCATTAATTTACTCTAAAGTGAACACAAAGTCCCTTCATTGAAGTACTCTCCTGTAAGGTGGTCACTGTCCTATAACATGCATGTACTTGAAATCCACAATAGGCAAAGGTAACACAATTAGCATCTAATGCTGGTCTTTCTTGATTCCAGAGAGCAATAGCGTCAACTACCCAATTATAAGGAACAATGTATACAGTTCCACTTTAGTAGCACAGTTATCTTCAGCACTCAATAGCATCCATATTTTAGTCCCAAGTGCGCTTTTAGCTCTTATATCAGTCTTTCCCACAATATGGTTTCCTCTCCCTTTAGACTAATAGTTCAATGATAAGCTCAATCAGCACATATTTCACATTGTCAGCATATAATCACTCAGTCTTTTGCAGGTATTAGAGTTTTACATCATATCGCTCACTCTCAATAGAGACGTCCGCCTTATGCAGTCTCCACAGATCTCTGCTGTGGCTCCCAGCAATGACATGCCTCTCTGTATCTCTCTACTGCTGGTGTTTCTGCTGTTGTGCCCAGCACTCTGTCATCGGATTTTCAGTGAGACTGGCACTTGGCACCAGCTCACAGACCTACAGCACTACAGTCCAACTGCAATATGCATGTGTGTCCAGCAAATGCCCTTTCTGTTACCAACTTGTCTTCAGGCTTTGAGGCTCCACCTGGTGGCAGCCTCCTGCATCACAGTGTCTATTGGCTGTTATTGCAGCAAAAGGTGGTTCTACCAGTACAAGTCTGTAGCAGTACTACCACCAAATACTAGTGATGAGCGGGTTCGGTTCCTCGGAATCCGAACCCCCCCAAACTTCACCCATTTTACACGGTTCCAAAGCAGACTCGGATCCTCCCGCCTTGCTCGGTTAACCCGAGCGCGCCAGAACGTCATCATCTCGCTGTCGGATTCTCGCGAGATTCGTATTCTATAGAAGGAGCCGCGCGTCGCCGCCATTTTCACTCGTGCATTGGAGATGATAGGGAGAGTACGTGCAGCGTTCTCTCAGTTTCTGTGTTCAGTGTGCTGCAAATTTCTGTGCTCAGTGTGCTGCAAATATCTGTGCTCAGTGTGCTTGCAAATATCTGTGCTCAGTGTGCTGAAAATATCTACGTTCTCTGCCTGAAAAACGCTCCATATCTGTGCTGCATTGTAGCATATAGTAGGAGGACAGTGCAGAATTTTGCTGACCAGTGACCACCAGTATTTTATAGCAGTACGGTACAGTAGTCCACTGCTCTACCTACCTCTGTGTCGTCAAGTATACTATCCATCCATACCTATGGTGCATTTTAGTTGTGCGCAGTATATATAGTAGGAGGACAGTGCAGAATTTTGCTGACCACCAGTATATAATATATAGCAGTACGGTACAGTAGGCCACTGCTCTACCTACCTCTGTGTCGTCAAGTATACTATCCATCCATACCTGTGGTGCATTTTAGTTGTGCGCAGTATATATAGTAGGAGGACAGTGCAGAATTTTGCTGACCACCAGTATATCATATATAGCAGTACGGTACAGTAGGCCACTGCTCTACCTACATCTTTGTCGTCAAGTATACTATCCATTCATACCTGTTGTACAATTTAGTTGTGCGCAGTATATATAGTAGGAGAACAGTGCAGAATTTTGCTGACCATAGTATATAATATATAGCAGTACGGTACAGTAGGCCACTGCTCTACCTACCTCTGTGTCGTCAAGTATACTATCCATCCATACCTGTGGTGCATTTTAGTTGTGCGCAGTATATATAGTAGGAGGACAGTGCAGAATTTTGCTGACCACCAGTATATAATATATAGCAGTACGGTACAGTAGTCCACTGCTCTACCTACCTTTGTGTCATCAAGTATACTATCCATCCATACCTGTGGTGCGTTTTAGTTGTGCGCAGTATATATAGTAGGAGGACAGTACAGAATTTTGCTGACCACCAGTATATAATATATAGCAGTATGGTACAGTAGGCCACTGCTCTACCTACCTCTGTGTCATCAAGTATACTATCCATCCATACCTGTGGTGCATTTTAGTTGTGCGCAGTATATATAGTAGGAGGACAGTGCAGAATTTTGCTGGCCACCAGTATATAATATATAGCAGTACGGTACAGTAGGCCACTGCTCTACCTACCTCTGTGTCATCAAGTATACTATCCATCCATATCTGTGGTGCATTTTAGTTGTGCGCAGTATATATAGTAGGAGGACAGTGCAGAATTTTGCAGACCACCAGTATATAATATATAGCAGTACGGTACAGTAGGCCACTGCTCTACCTACCTCTGTGTCGTCAAGTATACTATCCATCCATACCTGTGGTGCATTTTAGTTGTGCGCAGTATATATAGTAGGAGGACAGTGCAGAATTTTGCTGACCACCAGTATATAATATATAGCCGTACGGTACAGTAGTCCACTGCTCTACCTACCTCTGTGTCGTCAAGTATACTATCCATCCATACCTGTGGTGCATTTTAGTTGTGCGCAATATATATAGTAGGAGGACAGTGCAGAATTTTGCTGACCACCAGTATATAATATATAGCAGTACGGTACAGTAGGCCACTGCTCTACCTACCTCTGTGTCGTCAAGTATACTATCCATCCATACCTGTGGTGCATTTTAGTTGTGCGCAGTATATATAGTAGGAGGACAGTGCAGAATTTTGCTGACCACCAGTATATAATATATAGCAGTACGGTACAGTAGGCCATTGCTATTGATATATTACTGGCATATAATTCCACACATTAAAAAATGGAGAATGAAAATGTGGAGAGTAAAATAGGGAAAGATCAAGATCCACTTCCACCTCGTGCTGAAGCTGCTGCCACTAGACATGGCCGAAACGATGAAATGCCATCAACGTCGTCTGCCAAGGCCAATGCCCAATGTCATAGTAGAGAGCATGTAAAATCCAAAAAACAAAAGTTCAGTAAAATGACCCAAAAATCAAAATTAAAAGCGTCTGATGAGAAGCGTAAACTTGCCAATATGCCATTTACGACACGGAGCAGCAAGGAACGGCTGAGGCCCTGGCCTATGTTCATGGCTAGTGGTTCAGATTCACATGAGGATGGAAGCACTCATCCTCTCGCTAGAAAAATGAAAAGACTTAAGCTGGCAAAAGCACAGCAAAGAACTGTGTTTTCTTCTAAATCACAAATCCCCAAGGAGAGTCCAATTGTGTCGGTTGCGATGCCTGACCTTCCCAACACTGGACGGGAAGAGGTGGCGCCTTCCACCATTTGCATGCCCCCTGCAAGTGCTGGAAGGAGCACCCGCAGTCCAGTTCCTGATAGTCAAATTGAAGATGTCACTGTTGAAGTACACCAGGATGAGGATGTGGGTGTTGCTGGCGCTGAGGAGGAAATTGACAAGGAGGATTCTGATGGTGAGGTGGTTTGTTTAAGTCAGGCACCCGGGGAGACACCTGTTGTCCGTGGGACGAATATGGCCATTGACATGCCTGGTCAAATTACAAAAAAAATCACCTCTTCGGTGTGGAATTATTTTAACAGAAATGCGGACAACAGGTGTCAAGCCGTGTGTTGCCTTTGTCAAGCTGTAATAAGTAGGGGTAAGGACGTTAACCACCTAGGAACATCCTCCCTTATACGTCACCTGGAGCGCATTCATTAGAAGTCATTGACAAGTTCAAAAACTTTGGGTGACAGTGGAAGCAGTCCACTGACAACTAAATCCCTTCCTCTTGTAACCAAGCTCCTGCAAACCACACCACCAACTCCCTCAGTGTCAATTTCCTCCTTAGACAGGAAAGCCAATAGTCCTGCAGGCCATGTCACTGGCAAGTCTGACGAGTCCTGGGATTCCTCCGATGCATCCTTGAGTGTAACGCCTACTGCTGCTGGCGCTGCTGTTGTTGCAGCTGGGAGTCGATCGTCATCCCAGAGGGGAAGTCGGAAGACCACTTGTACTACTTCCAGTAAGCAATTGACTGTCCAACAGTCCTTTGCGAGGAAGATGAAATATCACAGCAGTCATCCTGCTGCAAAGCGGATAACTCAGGCCTTGGCAGCCTGGGCGGTGTTAAACGTGTGTCCGGTATCCACCGTTAATTCACAGGGAACTAGAGTATTGCTTGAGGTACTGTGTCTCCGGTACCAAATACCATCTAGGTTCCACTTCTCTAGGCAGGAGATACCGAGAATGTACACAGACGTCAGAGAAAGACTCACCAGTGTCCTAAAAAATGCAGTTGTACCCAATGTCCACTTAACCACGGACATGTGGACAAGAGGAGCAGGGCAGACTCAGGACTATATGACTGTGACAGCCCACTGGGTAGATGTATTGCCTCCCGCAGCAAGAACATAAGCGGTAGCACCAGTAGCAGCATCTCGCAAACGCCAACTCGTTCCTGGGCAGGCTACGCTTTGTATCACCGCTTTTCAGAAGAGGCACACAGCTGACAACCTCTTACGGAAACTGAGGAACATCATCGCAGAATGGCTTACCCCAATTGGACTCTCCTGGGGATTTGTGACATCGGACAAAGCCACCAATATTGTGCGTTTATTACATGTGGGCAAATTCCAGCACATCCCATGTTTTGCACATACATTGAATTTGGTGGTGCAGAATTTTTTTAAAAACGACAGGGGCGTGCAAGAGATGCTGTCGGTGGCCCGAAGAATTGCGGGCCACTTTCGGCATTCAGCCACCGCTTGCCGAAGACTGGAGCACCAGCAAACACTCCTGAACCTGCCCTGCCATCATCTGAAGCCAGAGGTGGTAACGAGGTGGAATTCAACCCTCTATGTGCTTGAGAGGATGGAGGAGCAGCAAAAGGCCATTCAAGCCTATACAGCTACCTACGATATAGGCAAAGGAGGGGCAATGCACCTGACTCAAGCGCAGTGGAGAATGATTTCAACGTTGTGCAAGGTTCTGCAACCCTTTGAACTTGCCGCACGTGAAGTCAGTTCAGACACTGCCAGCCTGTTTCAGGTCATTTCCCTCATCAGGCTTTTGCAGAAGAAGCTGGAGCGATTGAAGGAGGAGCTAAAACAGAGCGATTCCGCTAGGCATGTGGGACTTGTGGATGGAGCCCTTAATTCGCTTAACCAGGATTCACGGGTGGTCAATCTGTTGAAATCAGAGCACTACATTTTGGCCACCGTGCTCGACCCTAGGTTTAAAGCCTACGTTGGATCTCTCTTTCCTCGCAGACACAAGTCTGCAGAGGTTCAAAGACCTGCTGGTGAGAAAATTGTCAACTCAAGCGGAACGTGACCCGTCAACAGCTCCTCCTTCACATTCTCCCGCAACTGGGGCTGCGAGGAAAAGGCTAATAATTCCGAGCCCACCCGCTGGCGGTGATGCAGGGCAGTCTGGAGCGAGTGCTGACATCTGGTCCGGACTGAAGGACCTGCCAACGATTACTGACATGTCGTCTACTGTCACTGCATATGATTCTGTCACCATTGAAAGAATGGTGGAGGATTATATGAGTGACCGCATTCAAGTAGGCACGTCAGACAGTCCGTATGTATACTGGCAGGAAAAAGAGGCAATTTGGAGGCCCTTGCACAAACTGGCTTTATTTTACCTAAGTTGCCCCCCCTCCAGTGAGTACTCCGAAAGAGTGTTTAGTGCAGCCGCTCACCTTGTCAGCAATCGGCGTACGAGGTTACTTCCAGAAAATGTGGAGAAGATGATGTTCATTAAAATGAATTATAATCAATTCCTCCGTGGAGACATTCACCAGCAATTGCCTCCAGAAAGTACACAGGGACCCATAGGCGTATGCACAGCACCCCCCGCACTCCACGCCTGCTGCACTGACCAACTGGGCTGCTGCGCTTGCTGGCCGTCGCCGCGCACATGCTGCTGTTACTAGAGGCTGCCCAGCGGTGCAGAGGTTGTGATTGAAGTTCAAGTTCCGCCTTCCGCCCGTGCTCACCAGTCTCCTCCCGCGGCTACGCGAACGCTGGGGGGGGGGGGGGTCCTCAGGTATTTCCCTTCTCATGGGGCTGGACGGATGCAGCGTCTCCTCTCCTGTCTGCAAGAATGAGATGCATGTCAGGAGTGCCGGCGGTAGTGGCGGGTCCGGTGGGGGAGATCGGTACACGGGCGGCTTTAATTAAAGATGCTGGCCAGACGGACTCTCACTGACCTGGCAGGGGCTGGCAGCAATTATGGTGGCTGTGTTTTTTTGGGGGGGAAAGATATGTGTGTGTGTACAGTATGTATAATGTCTGCTGTGTATCTGTATGCTACTCTGTGTGTCTACTGTATATGCATGTTGTGTACTGTGTATGTTAGTATATCATGTATGTGTATGTATACTATTATATGAGTCTCCTATGTGTATGTATTGTGTGTGTATATATATATATATATATATATATATTAGTGATGAGCGGGTTCGGTTTCTCGGAAACCGACCTACCCGAACTTCAGCCTTTTTACACGGGTCCGAGGCATACTCGGATTCTCCCGTATGGCTCGGGTAAACCGAGTGCGCCCGAACGTCATCATCCCGCTGTCGGATTCTCGCGAGATTTTGATTCTATATAAGCAGCCGCGCGTCGCCGCCATTTTCACACTTGCATTGAGATTGATAGGGAGAGGACGTGGCTGGCGTCCTCTCCGTTATAGTAGAAAAGACTGAGTGACTTAGTTATAATTGTGGGGAGGATTGGGGACGGGGAGCAGCTGTTAGGGAGTACAGTGCAGGGTTTTGATTATAATACCACCAGTGAGTTTAATCCGTTGTTTCTCTGCCTGAAAAAAACGCTCCACCATATCTGTGCTCACTCAGTGTGCTGCACTGCTGCATGATATATCTGTGCTGAGTGCACTGCTCACACTGCCTAATTGTGGGGACTGGGGAGCAGTTATAGCAGGAGTACAGTGCACAGTTTTGCTGACAGTGACCACCAGTCCAGTATACGTTTGTCTGCCTGAAAAACACTCCTGTGGTGGCTTTTTTTTTCTTCATACTACTAGTTTAGCAGTCTGCTGACAGTGTCCACCAGGTCCGTTATTATTATACAGTATATTATATATATATATATATATAGCAGTACAGTAGGCCACGGCTGTACCTACCTCTGTGTCGTCAGTGCACTCGTCGTCCATAAGTAATATAATACTATACTATCCATCCATCTACATTGTATACCTGTGGTGGCTTTTTTTTTCTTCATACTAGTTTAGCAGTCTGCTGACAGTGTCCACCAGGTCCGTTATTATTATTATTATACAGTATATTATATATATATATATATATATATATATATATATATATATATAGCAGTACGGTAGGCCACGGCTGTACCTACCTCTGTGTCGTCAGTGCACTCGTCGTCCATAAGTAATATAATACTATACTATCCATCCATCTACATTGTATATCTGTGGTGGCTTTTTTTTCTTCATACTAGTTTAGCAGTCTGCTGACAGTGTCCACCAGGTCCGTTATTATTATACAGTATATTATATATATATATATATATATATATATATATAGCAGTACGGTAGGCCACGGCTGTACCTACCTCTGTGTCGTCAGTGCACTCGTCCTCCATAAGTAATATAATACTATACTATCCATCCATCTACATTGTATACCTGTGGTGGCTTTTTTTTTCTTCACACTAGTTTAGCAGTCTGCTGACAGTGTCCACCAGGTCCGTTATTATTATACAGTATATTATATATAAATATATATATATATATAGCAGTACGGTAGGCCACGGCTGTACCTACCTCTGTGTCGTCAGTGCACTCGTCGTCTATAAGTAATATAATACTATACTATCCATCCATTTACATTGTATACCTGTGGTGGCTTTTTTTTTCTTCATACTAGTTTAGCAGTCTGCTGACAGTATCCACCAGGTCCGTTATTATTATAAACAATGGGGAAAGATATTAGCGCTTAATGGTCACAAATACAAAGGTGTGTCACACTCAAATCACAATTTATTGTAAAGGTAAAATGCAATGCATAATGGTGGTAAATACCACATAAAAACACTCAAATAAAAGAAATTGTGTAGCTCCCAATACTGGTTTAGCCTGTTGGAAATTGTTAGCACGCATGGACCTGTTCCTATGATAGTCCCCTTAAATGGAAAAGTTCAATATCCTATTCGTGGATTGAATAATTACCACCAACGTGTCTCGAGGCAATTAAGCGAATCTGCGTCCGCAAGAGTGCTGCTCCTCGGTGGATGGTGAAGGATGGCTTTCCACGGTAAATAGGGTGGTCCTTATATCCAAAGGAATGTTCAACGGGGACTTGGTCCAGGTCCAGAGGTTCCAAAAGTGTGGGAGTATACACAAGCCAGCAGGTCTCACCGACGCGTTTCGTTGCATACAAGCAACTTTTTCAAGGTGCTGGAAGTCCTGCTGATGGTGATTTATATACCCTGCCAATATGGTTGCTCATTAGCATATGTGATTGACTGTGACCACCTGTTTGTATAAAATGACCAAATAATGACAGACATCGGAGAAATAATATATTAATAATTAATAACAATATAATTCATATATTTTGTATGTCATTATACTTAGAATTTAAGAAAACTTATTTAATAAAAACCAGTCACATGACCGCTGTTTGATATGTCCAGGTTGGATTCTTCAAATACCTGGATTAATGATTGATGGCTAATAGACTATAACTATAGGTATAGTGAGTGGGATATATCTCATGTTTTCCACCTCTCAGTAAAACTATGGGAACATCCCCCCCCCGCTTGAAATCCCGCGGGAATAGGACCAGTGACGTAATAGTCAAACTGCACGGCCCCAGCCAATAAGCTATCCGTACGTGTGGACGGGGACAATGCACGAATAGTGTCGCGTCATTCTCCCGCGCCTGTAGAGGCGATGTGTAGCCTAGTTGTCATGGTGACGTTCTGACGTCACCAGCGTGTTATCGTGGGCAAATGCCGCGATATCTGGCTCCTGGGTTTCTTCCGGAAGTATCATTACTAATGCACGTAGTGTGTAACTGGTTACCATTAGCAACTCAGTATGCAAACGGTTGCCATGGCGGCCATGGCGGCGGTCACCCGTATATAACCCGGTTCGTTAACCATCAAACATATATTGTTTTATAATGGGATTTAATTAAATCGGTCTCAAAAAAGAATAATAAATACTGCAACTGGTTTATATTAAAACATCTGGCAATATCATAGATAAACATATATTGTTATCGTTACAGAATAGAAAGGATGAGTTAGTTTAGCAGTCTGCTGACAGTGTCCACCAGGTCCGTTATTATTATACAGTATATTATATATAAATATATATATATATATAGCAGTACGGTAGGCCACGGCTGTACCTACCTCTGTGTCGTCAGTGCACTCGTCGTCTATAAGTAATATAATACTATACTATCCATCCATTTACATTGTATACCTGTGGTGGCTTTTTTTTTCTTCATACTAGTTTAGCAGTCTGCTGACAGTATCCACCAGGTCCGTTATTATTATACAGTATATTATATATATATATATAGCAGTACGGTAGGCCACGGCTGTACCTACCTCTGTGTCATCAGTGCACTCGTCCTCCATAAATAATATAATACTATACTATCCATCCATCTACATTGTATACCTGTGGTGGCTTTTTTTTTCTTCATACTAGTTTAGCAGTCTGCTGACAGTGTCCACCAGGTCCGTTATTATTATACAGTATATTATATATATATATATATATATATATATAGCAGTACGGTAGGCCACGGCTGTACCTACCTCTGTGTCGTCAGTGCACTCGTCGTCCATAAGTAATATAATACTATACTATCCATCCATCTACATTGTATACCTGTGGTGGCTTTTTTTTTCTTCATACTTGTTTAGCAGTCTGCTGACAGTGTCCACCAGGTCCGTTATTATTATTATACAGTATATTATATATATATATATATATATATATATATATAGCAGTACGGTAGGCCACGGCTGTACCTACCTCTGTGTCGTCAGTGCACTCGTCGTCCATAAGTAATATAATACTATACTATCCATCCATCTACATTGTATACCTGTGGTGGCTTTTTTTTTCTTCATACTAGTTTAGCAGTCTGCTGACAGTGTCCATCAGGTCCGTTATTATTATACAGTATATTATATATATATATAGCAGTACGGTAGGCCACGGCTGTACCTACCTCTGTGTCGTCAGTGCACTCGTCGTCCATAAGTAATATAATACTATACTATCCATCCATCTACATTGTATACCTGTGGTGGCTTTTTTTTTCTTCATACTAGTTTAGCAGTCTGCTGACAGTGTCCATCAGGTCCGTTATTATTATACAGTATATTATATATATATATAGCAGTACGGTAGGCCACGGCTGTACCTACCTCTGTGTCGTCAGTGCACTCGTCGTCCATAAGTAATATAATACTATACTATCCATCCATCTACATTGTATACCTGTGGTGGCTTTTTTTTTCTTCATACTAGTTTAGCAGTCTGCTGACAGTGTCCATCAGGTCCGTTATTATTATACAGTATATTATATATATATATAGCAGTACGGTAGGCCACGGCTGTACCTACCTCTGTGTCGTCAGTGCACTCGTCGTCCATAAGTAATATAATACTATACTATCCATCTATCTACATTGTATACCTGTGGTGGCTTTTTTTTTCTTCATACTAGTTTAGCAGTCTGCTGACAGTGTCCACCAGGTCCGTTATTATTATACAGTATATTATATATATATATATATATATATATATATATATATATATTATAAGGGCACGGTCGTGCCCTTATATTAAGGCTGAATCGAACAAAACGGAATTCTCCCATAGGGAACTTCTGAGATGGGGGCATGGTATTTGAGAGGCTACACCTCAAAACTGATTGGACGTACTGAGCTGAAATTTGGTATGGGAGCGTAGAATCGTCACCCGGTGCTGCATGCCAAATTTCAGGGCAAAATAATAAAAAATGAGGAATTGGGAGTAACCTAAAGTTCCAACTGTCAGTTTTTTTCTGCTACTTCCTTGTTGGCTTATTGACACCGTTTTCCTATAGAGTGAATGAGGAGATTTTTGGGGAGGCATAACTCAGGGTAGAGGACAAAGAAAGACTAGGGGTTTGTTTTATTAGATAGAGTATGTCCCAGTGTAGTGCCTTTTGGGGTTGTGGTTTTTCAGAAAGTTATAGTTTTTTTTTTATTAAGTAAAATATGCCCCATTATAATGATAGGGCTTTTCAATTTGTTGCGGCTGCGCAGTGGCCGCCAGCAGGGGGTGTACAGTGGCAGCTTCACTTGGGTGTACTAACATGGACGACTTTTTCCTCGCCTCTGGTTTTTGTTGGTAAACTGGAGGGGAACGGCCTACACTTGGGTGATACAGTGGGGTAAGGGGGTGTTTTGGGGTTACTGGGGGCATAGTGTGATAATTATAGGCCCTGGCACGGCTCACGTTAGTTTTATTGTTCCGTGGTGTAGGAGCGGTGGCAGGGCCGGCTCCTACACCACGTGATCACAGCACAGTCAGCCAGGGGCGGGAAGTTCAAAAGTGCTTAGCACTGTGCAGTATTTATCCCGTCATTATAGACGCAGCCTAGCACTGCAGCTGCTGCTGCGGAACTTCCACTGGTGCAGGGGGTGCAATGCGCAGGGGCCCATGGTAATGAAGGGGCCCATATGTGTCAAACTTAATTATACTGACTTATCTTTATGAATGTATTGCTGGGCACGCACGGCTGTGGTCTGTAATAAAGGAGGAGGAGGAGGCGGTCTAGCTGGAGGAGGAAGAGGGAGCCCACTCCCCTCTCTTCACATCTCCTCCCATTCTCTTACCGTCCTCATCCCCTCTCACAGACAGGCTGCTATTGCCGGGTTCGACGTCATGATCTAGTGACCGGCCCCGGCGCGAAAATAAAGAGAGCAGAGAAGCTTTCCTGAGTCCATGTCCCCCGGTAAGCCTTATACATAGCACCCCTGGTCACCTCCATCACCCTCCGGCCCTGGTCACTGAAGGGTTAAATCTCCTCTGTCATTGTGCATTGTGTAAATATTGTTTCTTTTTCTTTTGCCTTGGATTTAGCTTGCATTGCATAAAATAAATATAGTTCCACCCATAGTTTGTTGGGAACTGTGTGAAATCCCCACCCCTAGATGAAGTACTAGGCTGTATCCTACATCCCCCCCCCATGTAGCCTGTTTTATCCCTCCTATGCAGTAAAGTTAAACCAATAAAATATTTACTTTTGCCTACCCCTCCCTGGACATTCCAATCCCTCCCTAGACAATGATGCCTTATATACCATTGTTATGAACAATAAACGGAGAGTGATTCTTAATTACATGGTGTCGTGTATAATCTGTAATTTTAAGGATTGCTCTCACTGACGTCAGTGGCCATCAAATCGAGGGGTACAAGAAGAGGCTGATATCCTTTCAAGTGGGGGCTCAGTCCTGGATTCAGTTGATCGCCCCCGAATCGGTAAGATAGAGAATTCATTGTCTGTCTTTTCCGTAAGGGATTGCGTTCAAACACTGAATTTGAACTCGCTCCGTGTTCCGGGAACACGTGACAAGGTAATATTTAAGTCCGGGACTTAATATTACGTAGTTTTATGTAAAGCCATAAAACAGGTATCAGGGATACCATATAATCTTTAATGTCTGGGACTTAAAGATACGTCTGAGAAAAGCGCAATTCTCCAAAGACGTTAGTATCTGGGATACTTAAAAAAATAGACCTGGGGTCTATACGTAACGTAGAAAATACCCCGATTTGATCGCCTATATATTCTTGTATGTTTGTAGTGTGATAAGTTCTTATATTTGGTTCAGACGGCTGGTAAGTTTTCGTCTGCCAGATATCTTACTCAAACACTTTTCTTGCTTCCTGTTTAAAACGCTGTATTTTTTCTGACATCTTGTACGAAGGTAAGCGTACCCGTCAAAAGATTTCATGTTCTCATTATACAGATAATATTGTGATATTGTCAATGACTAATTAACTGGTGTTAGCTAATGCATGCATAGAAAGTCTTTTTGTTGTGAAATTGTATAGAAGGTTTTTTTTTTTTAAACTGCATTTTTGTTGTGATATTGCATAGACAGTTGTTATAAGTTGTTGTAGAAATTGCGTAGAAAGCTGGTGTAGATTGTATTCTTTACTATGGGAGGGGGTCAGAGTAAGACAGTCATTTATCCTCCACCTTTACCAGGAGAAACATGTAAGGAATATGTTGCCCGTAACTCCACCACAGATTATTATTTAGTTAACCCTTGGGTAGATAACTTAGCGGGGTGGACAGAGAAAGTTGGCAGCCCCAGCCCATTCCCCCGTGATGGTATTAATTATCCATTTTATATGGACATGATCAAAGGGCTTTGTCTGGGAGACAAGGAAGCCTGGCCGTGGTATGATCATGACCCACAATGGGACATGACATATATGCGCGCTGGAGGAGAGCAATGGCTCACGATAGCACCTCATTGGTATGACAAAAATATCAAGCAGAAACAGCGTAGAATAAAATCTGTAACTTCCCGACTACACAAAGCTGAGGAATTTAGAAGCAACAAGTTTCTGAAAAACTCTTCTCCTCCGCCCTACAGTCCCCTATACCCCTCCTTAAAAGACACAGATCTGTTAGCTGCAGTTGCTTTGTCACGAATTCCGATGCAAAGGGGAGGGGGAGGAGGGGAAGGGGAAGGAGAAGGAGGCTCAGTTGCTTTGTCACGAATGCCGATGCAAAGGGGAGGGGGAGGAGGGGAAGGGGAAGGAGAAGGAGGCTCAGGAGGAATAGCCCCCCCTGACAGTACCCTCCACATAGACGTAACCACCCCCGCCCCTAGTGCCCCTACTCCTAACAGACAAACCGCCTCCCGCCGCAACGCTGACTTAACTATTGCTACTGACAACCCTCTCACCCCCTCCACAACGCGATCCGGCACTGGTTTCCTCGGTGTCGCCACCCACCTGCCCTTCATGACAGTAGGGGATCAGTTGTTAAAGAAACCCATTGAAATAGAGGATTTAGACAGAATTGTTAAGAACTGTCCCAAACCCACTGTTGCACCTGACGGCTGCATAGCTTACTTGAAAAAGGCTTGCACAGGACGCAGCTATACTCAAGAAGATATGAAGCTGATCATAGATGGGGTTATAGACCATTACAACGGGTGGGATTGGAAAAAGATTCCCACCATAAACACTCCTACCACCCTTAACGATGCCGTTCGCTACCCTCTCAATACTGGGGACGGTGTAACGGAGATGTGGAAGGAAATTGAGACCCATATGAAAGAGATTTTTAAAACCCGAGCTTCTCTTCCTATTGCCGTAGCATGTAAACAAAAGCCCACTGAAACTGTCACTGAGTTTTGGAAGAGGTTTAAAAAGTGTTGGTCTGAAGATGCAGGTCTCACTCTTGTAGATACAGACCATTTACTAATTTCTACCTTTGTAAATAACTTGTTGCCATCTGTTATGGTCCCAGTTAAGCAAGGTGTTTCTTCCTGGACCTCTGATAATATTAAGGAATTTGAAAAGCACTTATATGAAAAGGAAGCTGCAGGATGCTTTGATGTTAAAAAACCCTTGCAGAATGCCCCAACTCATAATTACCAAAATCAGAGAGGTCGGGGAGATAGACGCCAGCAGCACTCCACTGGCCCACCCCGCAATCCAGCCCGATATCAAAACCCACAAGCCAGGCCACCCCACCCCCCTGACTCTGCCAGCAGGAAACAAACCTCCTGCTTCAACTGTGGAAGGGACGATCACTGGGCAAGGGATTGCCCTTGTCCCCCACAAAACCACCGACAGCCCCAAGCTCCGGCTCCCTCCCGGGATCATCCCCGACAGTCACACAACAACCCCTTTCAGGATCATGTCCGATTCCGAGTTGACTGGCAGGACCCCTCCCACTGACGGGGCCCGGAGGAGGGTATCCCAGCCTTTGCCCAACTCACCAGACACTGGAAGGACCCACCGCTACTAACCTTGATTATAGGAAAGAGAGCAATCCCTTTCCTGGTAGATAGCGGGGCAACTACTAGTGTTTTGTGTGTCGACCTGTACGATGGTCATTTGGAAAAGACTGCTCCTTCAATGGGAATCAATGGGATACCCACAGATGCTTACCTGACAGATGCCCTTAGTGTCAGAACCACGGGAGGCACGTATATGGGTAAACACAATTTCACTGTAATACCTGAATGTCCAATTAATCTTCTGGGAAGGGATCTTCTTAGCAAACTCGAAATCTCCATTCTCCCTTCACCCACTAGCAGTGGCCTGGAGGTCGAGTCCCCACACCTACCGGTGTGGGAGGCAACAGACATTACACCTGATTTTGACAAAGTGAACCCTGCTCTATGGTCGGAGGGTCCCTATGACACTGGCCTCATTCCTTGCACACCATATAGAGCAACCCTGAAACCTGACACACAACCTGTCTATCAAAAGCAATACCCCTTGTCACAAGAGAAGGTTGAAGGTCTTAGACCAATGATACAACAGTTTCTCCAACAAGGCATTCTCAGACACATAATCTCACCTTACTGCACACCAGTCAACCCTGTTGCTAAGTCAGATGGTAGTGTAAGGTTTGTACAAGACCTCAGGGCAATTAACCAACTCATTGTGCCCATAGCACCCATTGTACCTGACATTAACTCACTCATTTCAGCTATCCCTGCAGATGCTGCAATTTTTTCTGTGATTGATTTAAAAAATGCATTTTTTAGCATTCCAGTGGATGCACAGACACAGTTACTTTTTGCATTTTCTTTTGAGGGCAAGCAACTCACCTGGTGTCGTTTACCCCAGGGCTATATTGACGCACCCGTTGTCTATAGCATTGTACTCCAGGCCACATTGGGGCCCTGGCAACCTCACCATGGTTCAGTCCTGCTACAGTATGCAGATGATCTGCTGCTCTGTAGTCAAACTGAGGAGGCCTGCCGGGAGGATGGTATATCACTGTTAAACTGGCTCTGTGAATGTGGACACAAGGTGTCCAAAACAAAAATGCAATGGTGTAAGAAGCATGTGGATTACTTAGGTTTTGTGCTCACTCAGGGGGAAAGGAAAGTCAGTCCACAGCGCATTCAGTCTGTATTGGGCCTGGTCACCCCAACTACCCAGAGAGAACTGCTGTCTTTTCTGGGTATGGTAAATTACTGCAGACAGTGGATATCTGATTGTTCCTATTATGATAACATTTTGAGACAAGCCACACTGAAAGACAAACCTAATATTGTACAATGGTCACAAGAAATGTTAACTGCATATGAAAGCTTAAAGTGTATGTTAATGAAAAGTCCGGCACTTGGCCTCCCCAACTATGTACTACCTTTTCATTTGTTTGCAAGGGACAATTGTAAAACCATGGCGGGGGTGCTCACACAGTTTCATGGAGGAAAGTTGCGCCCAGTGGCATTTTTTTCCAAAGTAATGCCTGTCACTGTGCAAGGTATGCCTGCTTGCCTCAGGGCACTTGCAGCCTGTGCAATGGTAACTGAAATGGCCACCACACTCACCCTAGGCCACACAACAATACTTCACACCACTCATGATGTTCTAACCATTTTAAAAGGGTTACACACACAACACATGTCAGCTCAGCGCCTTAGTGGATATGAGGTTCTCCTTTTAAACAACCCCTCACTCACCATTAAGTATGCCACCAACTCTTCAGGTCCTGCACCCATTCTCAACGCTCTCCTGGGGCTCAAAGGTCCTGAAGACCACCCTCCTGAACCCCATGACTGCTCAGCTTCCATTGAGTCAGAAACATCCCCCAGACTGGACATGTCCCCTGTCCCTGTCCCCGACGCGGATGTCATTTTTGTAGATGGTTCCTGTAGCAGACCCAATGACACCACGTACCAAGCGGGTTATGCTATTGTCACTCTCCCTGACATTATTCTGGAAGCACAGCCCATTCCTTACCAGTCAGCACAGGCTGCAGAGCTCATTGCTCTCACAAGGGCTTGTCACCTTTACCGGAATAAACCAGTCACCATCTACACTGACTCCAAATACGGGTACGGCGTCGTGCATGACCATGGGGTCATTTGGCAACGCCGTGGTTTCCTTGGAGCTGATGGAAAAGGCATATCACATGCCCAACTCATCTCTGACCTTCTGCATGCCATAACCTTACCCTCTGACATTGCAATCCTCCATTGCAGGGCACACACCGGGGGGAAGGATGCAGTCTCCCTTGGAAATGCCCTTGCTGACTCTGCTGCCAAACATGCAGCCTCACAGCCCATCACTCAGGCCCACATGACCATCATGACCCCCCCAGCTCTCGACAACCATTACCTGATCACCCAGTTACAGGCCTCAGCCTCCAATGCCGACCTAGCTGACTGGACTTACCCAGTTTTGCAGAAGAATCCTAAAACAGGATTAATCTGCAAAGAGGGGAAACCTTGTATACCCCAGTCCAGTGCACCCTTGTTTATTGCCCACTACCATGGCATAGGACACCACAGTAAGGCAACAACTACCTTACTCTTACGTAATGATTTCTATGTCACGGATGCCAAGTCATTAGTAGATCAGTATGTCAGTAGATGCATCACTTGCCTGCGAAACAACCCCAACAACCCTGACAAGGCAAAACATCAGCATCTTGAATACCCCACCACACCCTTTACACACCTGCAAATTGACTTCACCCATATCCCAGGTACTGGTAAACAGGAATATGCCCTGGTCATTGTAGACATGTTCTCTCGATGGCCAGAGGTATTCCCCACTAAATCTGAGGATGCAAAGACAGTTGCTAGGATCCTAACTCAGGAAATCATCCCCAGATGGGGGTGCCCATTGCAAATCAATAGTGATAAAGGCTCCGCCTTTACAGCAAAAATTACACAGGCTCTGGTAAAGACCCTGCAGGTGGAATGGAAATTCCACATCCCGTATCACCCGCAGAGTTCAGGGGTCGTAGAACGCATGAATAGGACCCTCAAAGACAAGCTTAGGAAGGCCACAGGGGGTACCTTCCATAAATGGAAGAAGGTCCTTCCTATTATCCTAGCAGAGATCAGAATGACACCACAAAAGACTTTGGGTTACTCCCCCTTTGAAATATTAATGGGTAGGCCCTTCCCTACACCTTGGGCTAAGAAACCATTAGTAATACAGGAGGGAGATCTAGAACTTATCAGAGAAGAGTATGTCAGGTCCCTGATAATAAAACTGAATGAAATTGAACATGAGGTTGTTTGTAAAAACCCTTTGAATCCACAGGAACCTACACACCCCTTTAAAGTCGGAGACAGAGTCGTGGTGAAGGTGCTCCCCAGGAACAAGAGCCCAGGAGACTTTACCTACGGTCCAGAGACAGAGGTCGTAGCAGTAACCAGAACAGCAGTCCTGACAGAGGAAAGCCCCACCTGGATCCATGCATCCCGAGTGAAAAAGGTTCCTAGACCAGACCTAGAGAGGGAAGCAAGTGATTCCAGCGAGGTACAAACGGGGGCAGACAGCCCTGACCTCCCACCTAGCGAAGACAGAAGAACAGAGGAGGATGAGGAACCTGTCCCCTACCTCTATCCTGGGGACTATGTTGATAATCCTAATGGTCCTCACTTGCCAAGCTACAGCTGAAGTAGACATTACACAAAAATCCGGCACCTACACATTTTGGTATAACTCCTCCAATACTGAGGTTGCCGCCTATAAAATAGATTTCTGTACCATTGCTCCCTGTCTTAACAAACATTATGCCTGGCAGTGTGATCAGTATGGTACACGTAATACCCCCACTGAAGCCTATATTTGTGTTACTAGTAAATATTGGGGAAATAAATGTGCGTATTGGGGATCAGTGGGATGGAATTCTGGCCATAGTTATGGATACCAGCCCAAAGAGGCTCTCTCAAGAAAAGACAAATATGGTGAGTCCCTGCTTACCCGTCTTACCCTTCATAGACAAAACAGATGTGATAGTAAATTCATATTAAGCATAAAACATCCCCAGTCTACTGATGCAGGCACCTATGTCCTAGGTGAATCCTTTTTTTTAAACCCATCCCTTACACCATTCTTGTTACAGGATATGTTTAACAATGAAAAGTATGCCCAGCTCAAGCCCCCTAAACCACGCCCCAACCTCTTGAAACCTCATATAACCACCTTCAAGGATATGATGGCCGTTAACAATCCCACCTTTAAAGACACCCTAGCTATTGAAACTGGTTTCTCTGACATCAATTTCTGGTTAGAATGGATGAAGTATAGTGCTAGCAAACATAATAAAAGTAACTGTTATGTCTGTGGCAAATCTAGGCCCCACCTAGGTACAGTGCCCCTTAATATACCCCTAGAACAGGAAAATTGTTTTTTCAGCCTTTTTAATGACACCAAAACAAATGACAGTCAGTGCGAAATGTGGAAAAGGGAATATCCCATATTGTCAAAAAATCCCAACCCAGGAAGCACCATAACCATATATCCTGGAAACTATACCTGTTATACATCTAACACTACCACAGGTAGAAATTTAAAAACCTTCCCACCAGGGTATTGTGCAAATAAAAGAACAACTGTTTTAGTCAACCAAACTAGATCATTAGGCGACATTTATTACATATGTGGGGATATGAAACTTAGAAGTAAATTAGACACACCATGGTATGGTGAGTGTGCCCTGGCCAAAGTCATAATGCCACTCCTAATGATCACCGATGACCCCACTCCTCCCTCTAATACTCCTGCTAATCGAAAGAAAAGAGCACTCCCAGGAGGTAGCTTTGACCCCCACGTATACATTGATGCTATAGGGGTCCCAAGAGGTGTTCCAAATGAGTTCAAAGCTAGAGATGAGGTGGCTGCGGGTTTTGAATCATTGTTCCCTATAGTAACTGTAAATAAAAACGTAGCCTGGATTAATTATATATATTATAATCAACAAAGATTTGTTAATGATACCAAAGATGCTCTTAAAGGTATAGCTGAACAGCTAGAAGCCACTTCCCAAATGACATTTCAAAATAGAATGGCCCTTGACATGATTCTAGCAGAAAAAGGCGGTACATGTGTTTACATTAGTAAGGTGGAAGGCTGTTGTACATATATTCCTGACAACACTGGTCCCAATGGTAAGGTTACTTTAGCCATAAACAAGTTAGAAACCTTATCCATAGAACTCAAAAAAAATTCAGGTATTGATAACCCATGGAGCCAATATTTTGGGTGGTTTGAAAATTGGAAACAGGCTCTTGTGCAAATAAGCATATTCATACTTGTAACTTTAATTCTTTTAGGCATTATAGTTTATTGTGTAATTCCCTGTGGAAAGAAACTTACCTCCAAAGGCATTGATAAGGCCCTGATGTACTATGATATAACCACCAGTCCTGTCACCTCCTCTGATAGTAAGGGACCCGACGATTATGCCCAATATCTCAAGAACTGGAGGAACAAGAAAGGAGCCTCACTTAAGAATCATGTCATATAACAATCATGATTCTAAGAGGGGATTGAAGGGTTAAATCTCCTCTGTCATTGTGCATTGTGTAAATATTGTTTCTTTTTCTTTTGCCTTGGATTTAGCTTGCATTGCATAAAATAAATATAGTTCCACCCATAGTTTGTTGGGAACTGTGTGAAATCCCCACCCCTAGATGAAGTACTAGGCTGTATCCTACATCCCCCCCCCATGTAGCCTGTTTTATCCCTCCTATGCAGTAAAGTTAAACCAATAAAATATTTACTTTTGCCTACCCCTCCCTGGACATTCCAATCCCTCCCTAGACAATGATGCCTTATATACCATTGTTATGAACAATAAACGGAGAGTGATTCTTAATTACATGGTGTCGTGTATAATCTGTAATTTTAAGGATTGCTCTCACTGACGTCAGTGGCCATCAAATCGAGGGGTACAAGAAGAGGCTGATATCCTTTCAGTCACTTCCATCATCATACCTCCCAACTGTCCCGATTTTCGCGGGACAGTCCCGTTTTTTGGGGACTGTCCCGCTGTCCCACCCGCGGGCCGCAGTGTCCCGCGGTGGGGGGGGGGCAGTTGGGAGGCTCTGTCACCCGCTGCCCTGCTTAGCAGAGCAGCGGTGAATAGACGCTGTGCGCATGCGCACAGCGTCTATTCAGTGCAGACAGAGGGAGAGGGGGCATGCCAGCAGCTCACAGAGCGCTGGGCATGCCCCCTCAGTGACGAAAACGGGGGCGTGACTCGCGATCGCGGGTCCTCCCACGAAGCCACGCCCCTTTTCGTAGGCCACGCCCCCTTTTCCGAAGCTCGCGCGGCCAGAAGGTTGACCAAGAGGAACGATGGTGCCCATGTGCTGTCCGGGAATGATGGTGCTGCGCCTGTCTGGCTAGGCAGGGGAGAGAAGGGTCATGCTGGGGGAAAAGATGGTGCAAAGCTGTCTGTGTTGAGGGGGGGGTGATGGTGTTGTCCTGTCTGCCTGTGGAAGGGGGGGTGATTGTGCTGTCTGTCTATGGGAAGAGGAAGTGTCTGTCTATGGGGGGGGGGAGAGGGGGCGTTGCTGGAGGAAAAGATTGTGCTACATTGTCTATCTAGGGGTGTGGAGGGTGATGGTGTTGTCCTCTCTGCCTCTTTTCATGTGTCTTACTCTCTCTTTCATGTGTCTTAAGGTGGGTACACACTATTAGATATATCTGCAGATCAATTGATCTGCAGATATATCTATGTACGGATCGGGCAGTGTGCTGTGCATACACACAGCCCGATCCGTCGGGGGACTGACGTCATGAACTGGGCAGTTCACCTGTCAATCACCGCCGGCCGCCGCAGCATGTGTACGGGCGGTCGGACGACCGCCCCGTACACACACAGCGACGCGCCAATATATCGATAGATATATTGGCTGTCGGCTGTGCTGCGCGGCCGCCGCGATACGTCTGTGAACGACGGAGTTCACAGACGTATCGCCCGTACACACTGGCCGACGGTCCCGCGATGTATCGGCCGTTCAAGAGAACGGCCGATACATCGACCAGTGTGTACGGGCCTTTACTCTCTCTTTCATGTGTCTGGCTCTTTTTCTTCTCTGTATCTCACTTTTCATGTGCCTATCTCTCTTTTGATGTGTATGTGTGTCTCTCTCTTCATGTGTCTCTCCTTTCATGTCTCTTTCTTGATCTCTCACTCTTTTCATAGCGCCCTTTTCTTGTCTCTTTTCATGTCACTCTGTCTCTCTCTCCATGTCTTTCTCTCTCTCTTTTTCTCTGTATCTCTCTTTTTTCATGTGCCTATCTCTCTTTTCAAGTCTCTCTTCATGTGTGTCTCTCTTTTTCTCTGTATCTCTCTCTTTTCATGTCTCTCACTGTCTCTTCATCTCTCTCTTTTCATATCTCTCTTTTCATGACTCTTTACATGTCAATCTATGTCTCTCTCACTCCATGTCTGTGTCTCTCTCTTTTCATGTCTCTCTCTCTTTTCATGTGTATCTCTCTCTTCATGTCTCTTTTCATGTGTCTCTCACTGTTTTCATATCTCTTTTCATGTGTCTCTCTTTTTCTCTGTATCTCTCTTTTCATGTGTCTCTCTCTTTTCATGTGTCTCTCTCCCTCTCTCTTTTCATGTCTCTCCATGTTTCTCCCTCTGTGTGTCTCTCTTTTCATATCTCTCTTCATGTCTCTCTCTCATGTCTATCACTTTCTTTCTCTTATGTCCATCTCTCTCTCTTCCTGTCTCTGTCTTTTCATGTGTCTCTCTCTTTTCGTGTCTCTTTCTTGATATCTCACTCTCTCTCTCTTTTCATGACTCTTTTCTTGTCTCTTTTCATATCACTCTGTCTCTCCATGTCTGTTTCTCTCTCTCTTTTCATGTCTCTCTTTTTCTCTGTATCTCTTTTTTTTCATGTCTCTCTCTCTCTTCATGTCTGTCTCTGTAAATATCCCATTTTCTCTGTCTCTATCCCTGTCTGTCTCCTCATGTCTCTCTTCATTTTTCTGTCTAACACACACACCTTTCTCTCTCTCTCACACACACACACACACACACACACACACACACACACACACACACACACACTGTACACATCTCTCACACATACGTACAGTATGTTTGTCTTTTCATGTCTCTTTTTCTCTGTCTCTCCATTTCTGTCTCTCTATCTCTCCATGTCTGTCTCTCTCCTTTTCTCTGTCTCTCTGTGTCTCTCTCCCTTTTTCTGTCTCTGTCTCTCCCTTTTGCTCTGTCTCCCCATGTCTCACTACATGTTTCTGTCTCTCTCAGACACATACATATCTCTCTCACACACATACATGTTTTTCTTTTCATGTCTTTCTCTCTTTGTTTCTATCCATGTCTGTCTGTTTCTCACTCTCTCTATTTCTCTGTCTCTCTTTTTCTCTATCTCTCCATGGGCGGGATGTACTAAGCGGAAAATGCGGTAAACTCCCTGTTTACCGCATTTTCCGGATGTACTAACCCCAGGCCGGCAGGACAGCGCCGCGGTGGGGTACGTCCATAGAAGCCTATGGGGCTTCTCTCCGCGGCGCTGTGTGAGGGATCTAATCGGATCCCTCCTAGCATGCCCTGCGGCCACCCCCGTCTCCCTGCGCATGCACAGACTGACTTCTGGGGCCGAATCCCGGAAGTCAGGCTGCCGCTGCGCATCTGACACACACACATGTATGCACACGCGTGGCTCCTGACACACACGCGTGTTGCTCCTGACACACACACATGTACGTACACGTTCGGCTCCTGACACACACACGTATGTATGTATACGTGCTGCACCTGACACCTACACGTATGTACGTATACGCGTGGCTCCTGACACCCTCACGCATGTACACGTGCTGCTCTTGGCACACACACGCACACGTACACGCGTGGCACCTGACACATACACGCGTGTACGTACACACATGCACAGCACCTGACATACACACATGTAGGTACGCGCCACCTGACACACACACACACGTACACGCACGACACCTGACACACGCGTACATACTAGTGATGAGTGGGTTCGGTTCGTCGGAATCCGGACCCTCCGGACTTGACCCATTTTACATGGGTCCGAGGCAGGTTCGAACCTTCCCGCCTTGCTCGGCTAACCCGAGCGCGCCCGAACGTCATCATCCCGCTGATTCCCGCGAGATTCGGATGTCTGCATTCGTGGAAAGGGGTCCCATGTGTAAACATGGGACCCCTTTCAGTCCGTCTGGTCCGGGTGTTCGGTTTGTTGTTTTGCCAAGTACGTGGATTTAATCTGGAACCTGGATCAGGTGAGTATAATTATCTTTTATTTTCAGGTACCCGTGGATTCTACTGGGAGAAGAGGACCGACTGCTTCGTGTCAACATAGGTAAGTATGTGTGTGTCGGCAGGTGTGAAATAAAGTTATACTTTCACGGTGTCTGTGTCCTGTTTTTATTTGGGTATTTTTTTCCCAGTAGAACTACAGGTACCAGCGGGCCCGTTTTTCTCCCGCATGCTGGTACTTGTGGTTCTCAAAGTACCAGCTTGCGGGGGAGGCTTGCTGGGACTTGTAGTGCTACTTGAAAAAACAATATTCTTTCAATTTTCTCAAGGCTATCAGCCTCCCATCCGCAGCCCTTGGATGGGGGGGACAGCCTCGGGCTTCACCCCTGGCCCTTGGGTGGCTGGGGGGGGGGGACCCCTTGATTGAAGGGGTCCCCACTCCCCCAGGGTACCCCGGCCAGGGGTGACTAGTTGGATATTTAATGGCACGGCCGCAGGGCACTGTATAAAAGTGACCCCCGGCTGTGGCATTATCTGTCCAGCTAGTGGAGCCCGGTGCTGGTTTTAAAAATACGGGGGATCCCCTGTCCGTTTTTCCCCCGGATTTTTAGAACCAGGATCGGCTCGAAGAGCCCGAGGCTGGTTATGCTTTGGAGGGGGGACCCCACGCAAATTTTTTTTCCGGGTTTTTCACATTCCATTTAAAAATAACAAACAAATAATAATCTTTTAAAAAATATATAAATAATACTTGTGCCTCCAAAAAAGACAAACCAAGTACCTAATCCCTTCTAATATAAATAGATATGCTATTACCCCCCAAAAAACAGCAAAAAAAACATGTTTTAATTTTTTTATTAGATTCCGCCTGCAAAGTGTGGTGGATTGAAAATTACGAATTTACTGTTTAAAAGCACTGTTGTCGAATTTACAAACTTCAATTGAATATACTTTTGTCGAACTGCTGCATTTGTACCATTGCAGAAAAGTCGAATTTGTCAAATGTCGAATTTTAAAAAGTCGAATTTTGAGAGCCTGTAAGAATAGGCCCCTCCCCCTTCTTCACATCAGCCGTCCTCTTCTACCCCTGTACCTTGCTCTCTCCTGTCTGTGCTCTCTCCCGTCTGTAGGACTAGGCCCCGCCCCCTTCTTACCCTCCAGTGACTGCTCTCTCCTGACAAGTGGACCAGGCCTGCCCCCTACACGCTGCTGGTGTCTTCATTGTTACTTGGTCTGGAGCTCCGTTGGGGAGAGAACTCACGTGAGCTTATTAAGAATGAGGAACTGGGATGTTTTAATTTTATTGTGAGTAGTGTAATGTGGTGATGTAGTATGTTGTATGGGGGGTATAGTGTAACTATGAAGTGCAGCATATGGGAGGGCTATAGCATAGTGATGTAGTGTGGCATATGGGGGGTGGTAGCGCATAGGCGTGTGTACAGGGGGTGCCTGGTGCGCACAGGCACTCCCTAATGTCCAGCACCGCTGCACGCCACGCTTGCTGTAGCACAGTGATCGCTGAGTGTGTGATCAGTGGAGCCTAGCCTGCAGCTCATTTCTGTACCTCCCACCACCGCTGCTGGGAGGGCAGACGGGGAGCAGGTGTCACAAGGAGTGTGTGGGTAACTAATTCACAATACTTCCGCTCAACGTGGCACTGCTGGTCCTTCATCTCCCATGTCTCTTCACCAGGTGGCGGGCGGCCCAGAAATTAAGTGATGTGTTGTGCAGCAGTCAGTGTGAAGTGACTGTGAGTAACACTGGTGGTGCTGATGATGCTGCTGCAGAATCGGGAAGCAATTAATTCATAAATATAATGTACTCTATCAGTGTATTATACATACATAAACATGTACATACGTGTATTTGTGTATACATGTATATGCATGTATATACATGAGTGTGTGTGCATATATATATATACAGCCAGTTCCCAGGAACAAGAGTCCTCCCCCGCTTCCGCTAAGTCCACAGCATGACGCTGGGGCTCCACTGGTGGAGCCAGGTGCGGTGGGGGCCCGTCTCAAGTGCTTCAGCGGTCAGTGGGCTTGCTCACAGGTGGATCCCTGGATTCTACAAGTAGTGTCTCAGGGATACAAGCTGGAATTCGAGACGTCTCCCCCTCGCCGTTTCCTAAAATCTGCCTTGCCAACATCTCCCTTGGACAGGGAGGCTGTGATAGAGGCAAATTCACAAGCTGTATTCGCAGCAGGTGATAGTCAAGGTACCCCTCCTTCAACAAGGAAAGGGTTACTATTCCACAATGTTTGTGGTACCGAAACCGGACGGTTCGGTGAGACCCATTTTAAATTTAAAATCTTTGAACACGTATATAAAACGGTTCAAGTTCAAGATGGAATCAGGGCGGTTATCTCAAGCCTGGAGGAAGGAGATTACATGGTATCACTGGACATCAAGGATGCTTACCTGCATGTCCCCATTTACACTCCTCACCAGGTGTACCTAAGATTTGTGGTACAGGACTGTCATTACCAATTCCAGGCGCTGCCGTTTGGTCTGTCCACGGCACTGAGGGTGTTTACCAAGTTAATGATGATACTCCTGCGAAAAAAGGAAGTTATAATTATCCCGTACTTGGACGATCTCCTGATAAAGGCGAGGTCCAAGAAACAGTTGTTGATCCGAGTAGCACTTGCTCTAGGCTGGTGCTACAACAGCACGGCTGGATCCTGAATATTCCAAAGTCGCAGCTGGTTCCTGCAACACGTCTATTGTTCCTGGGGATGGTTCTGGACACAGAACAGAAAAGGGTGTTTCTCCCGGAGGAGAAGGCCAAGGAGTTGTCATCGCTAGTCAGAGACCTCTTAAGACCAAAACAGGTGTCGGTGCACCACTGCACGCGAGTCCTGGGAAAGATGGTAGCTTCTTACGAAGCAATTCCGTTCGGAAGGTTCCATGCACGGATCTTTCAGTGGGATCTGTTGGACAAGTGGTCCGGATCGCATCTTCAGATGCATCAGAGGATAACCCTGTCTGCAAGGACCAGGGTGTCTCTACTGTGGTGGCTGCAGAGTGCTCATCTTCTGGAGGGCTGCAGATTCGGCATACAGGACTGGGTCCTGGTAACCACGGACGCCAGCCTTCGAAGCTGGGGAGCAGTCACACAGGGAAGAAATTTCCAGGGACTATGGTCAAGCCAGGAAATGTCCCTACACATAAATATTCTGGAACTAAGAGCCATTTACAATGCCCTAAGTCAGGCAAGACCCCTGCTTCAAAGTCAGCTAGTACTGATTCACCCAGACAACATCACGGCGGTCGCCCATGTAAACCGACAGGGCGGCACGAGAAGCAGGATGGCGATGGCAGAAGCCATGAAGATTCTCCGATGGGCGGAAAATCACGTGTTATTCCGGGAGTGGACAACTGGGAAGCAGACTTCCTCAGCAGACACGACCTCCACCCGGGAGAGTGGGGACTTCATCCAGAAGTCTTCCGGCTGATTACAAACCTCAACAAAAAGCTAGAAAACTATTGCGCCAGGTCAAGGGACCCTCAGGCGATATCGGTGGATGCTCTAGTGACACCGTGGGTGTACCGGTCGGTTTATGTGTTTCCTCCTCTTCCCCTCATACCAAGGGTGCTGAGGATAATAAGAAGGAGAAGAGTAAGAACTATACTCATTGTTTCGGATTGGCCAAGAAGAGCTTGGTACCCAGAACTTCAAGAAATGATCTCAGAGGACCCATGGCCTCTACTGCTCAGACAAGACCTGCTGCAGCAGGGGCCTTGTCTGTTCCAAGACTTACCGCGGCTGCGTTTGACGGCATGGCGGTTGAACACCGGATCCTGAAGGAAAAGGGCATTCCGGAGGAAGTCATTCCTACGCTGAACAAAGCCAGGAAGGACGTGACCGCAAAACATTATCACCGCATATGGCGAAAATATGTTGCTTGGTGTGAGGACAGGAAGGCCCCAATGGAGGAATTTCAACTGGGTTGATTCCTGCACTTCCTACAGTCAGGGGTGACTATGGGCCTCAAATTGGGGTCCATTAAGGTCCAGATTTCGGCTCTGTCGATTTTCTTCCAAAAAGAACTGGCTTCCCTGCGGGAAGTTCAGACTTTTTTTTAAAGGAGTGCTGCATATTCAGCCTCCTTTTGTGCCTCCAGTGGCACCTTGGGATCTCAACGTGGTGTTGGATTTCCTTAAATCACATTGGTTTGAGCCACTTTAAACCGTGGAGTTAAAATATCTCACGTGGAAAGTGGTCATGCTATTGGCCCTGGCTTCGGCCAGGCATGTGTCAGAGTTGGCGGCTTTGTCATGTAAAAGCCCTTATGTGATTTTCCATATGGATAGGGCGGAATTGAGGACTCGTCCCCAATTTCTGCCTAAGGTGGTTTCAGCGTTTCATTTGAACCAACTTATTGTGGTGCCTGCGGCTACTCGGAACTTGGAGGATTCCAAGTTGCTGGATGTAGTCAGGGCCCTGAAAATTTGTTTCCAGAATGGCTGGAGTCAGGAAAACTGACTCGCTGTTTATCCTCTACGCACCAAACAAGATGGGTGCTCCTGCTTCAAAGCAGACTATTGCTCGCTGGATATGTAGCACAATTCAGCTTGCACATTCTGCGGCGGGACTTCCGCATTCTAGAATAGTAAAAGCCCATTCCACGCGGAAGGTGGGCTCTTCTTGGGCGGCTGCCCGAGGGGTCTCTGCTTTACAACTTTGCCGAGCTGCTACTCGGTCGGGGTCAAACACATTTGCAAGATTTTACAAGTTTGATACCCTGACTGAGGAGGACCTGGAGTTCGCTCATTCGGTGCTGCAGAGTCATCCGCACTCTCCCGCCTGTTTGGGAGCTTTGATATAATCCCCATGGTCCTTACGGAGTCCCAGCATCCACTTAGGACGTCAGAGAAAATAAGATTTTACTCACCGGTAAATCTATTTCTCGTAGTCCGTAGTGGATGCTGGGCGCCCATCCCAAGTGCGGATTGTCTGCAATACTTGTACATAGTTATTGTTAACAATAGGGTTATTGTTGAGAGCCATCTGTGCAGAGGCTCCGTTGTTGTCATACTGTTAACTGGGTATAATATCACGAGTTGTACGGTGTGGCTGGTATGAGTCTTACCCGGGATTCAAAATCCTTCCTTAGTGTCAGCTCTTCCGGGCACAGTATCCTAACTGAGGTCTGGAGGAGGGTCATAGGGGGAGGAGCCAGTGCACACCAGGTAGTCCTAAAGCTCTCTTTAGTTGTGCCCAATCTCCTGCGGAGCCGCTATTCCCCATGGTCCTTACGGAGTCCCAGCATCCACTACGGACTACGAGAAATAGATTTATATATATATATATAATAAGATTTTACTTATTATATATATATATATATATATATATATATATATGACTTGGGGTTTGTTTTATTAGATAGAGCATGTCCCTGTGAAGTGCCTTTTGGGGTTGTGGTTCAGAAAGTTACAGGTTTTTTTTAATTAAGAGAAATATGCCCCATTATAGAGATCGGGCATTTCAATTTGTTGCACCTGCACAGTGGCCGGCAGCAGGGGGTGTACTAGAGTGCCTTCTCTTGAGAGCCGCAATATGGCCGCCTTCTCCCCGGTTATTCTGTAAATAGGAAAATAACCTCACAGGTTCACATAGGGCAGAGTTGCCACTACTAGTGCAGGGCTGTAACGTACAGTACTAAGGAAAAGCCATATACTAAAGCGGCACGGTGACCTCACCCCTCTCAGAGACACCAGGGCGCAGCACACTGTACGGGGTACACTGGTACACACACCTGTTAGCTCAGGGCAGCACTATAGGACCCTCCTGTAATGCTGTGCTGGTGGCGTTTAGTGATCAGGGCACTGGGAGACAGGCAGGCTGGTCTCCGTCTCTGCTGCCTATAGAACTTCCACCTCTGTTATATATCAGGGCTGCTCTCCTGTTGTTATGATTCCAATACTCTGGTCTGGGGATATCTTATAGCAAGGACCTGAGTACTGGAACGTAATGCTGGGAAAGGGAGTGGGAACGGGAATAGCCCCTGGCGCCCTATCTCCGTTGTCTCGCCCGTGCTGTCAGAAATCTCTTGCGAGACTATGGTTGCTTGGACCCATGGCAGCCGCGTTTGAAGGGCGGATTACGTCTGCCCAACTCCGATGGCCCCTCAGGTCTTAATGGGAGACAAAGAGAAATCCGAGACAGGGTGATAACAAGGGGCCCTCTACTAAACAACAAAGCCAGGGGCTCAAAACTAACTTTAAACTAGAGTATGTGCGGAAAACCGCCAGGGAAAAGGACAACTAAAATACCCACTTGTCCACTCTCCTACCCGGCACCGGCGAGTTCCGGAGAGGACTGTGGGAGCGGAAACCTCCGCAAATGCACCAACACAAAATACAAAATAAAGCGGCCTAGGCCGCAGCACGCGGCAGAGCTGCCACTCACGAAAACCACACGAGATCCTCTAGCGACTGTTGCGGGTAAATGAGGACTGGAAGTCTCCTTGGGAAGAGATGACAACACCAAGATTCAGGAACTCTGAGGACAGGAATGACCGGACACAGCAGAACTGGAACAGACGTCAGCAAACCAAAGCAGCATGCAGGAAGCTATAACCGGCGTCTATGTGAGGCACTGAGAAGGTATTTAGCAGGGAGTCCTCCAATCAGAAGTTCAGAGCCTGATTAGCACAATGCCGTGCAGCTGCCTTGCTGCACGACCAGAAGACAAGTGTGTGTGTAGTTCACTTGATTGACCCTGCAACGGGGAGCGCAGTCCGTCCGTGGCGTCCCCATTGCTAGGGTCCAGGCGGCTCAGCGCGCCCGGCGTCCTAGCGTTGCTAGGGAGCCGGCGGCTAGCATGCTCGGCGTTGCTAGGCGCCGGGCCGCGAGGACATCGCGGACCACGGCGCCTAACACCTGTGTGTTCTCTTCCTCTCCTACCTCACACTGGAACTGGCTGCCCAGAGAACGAGAGGGCAGCGGCTGACATCAGAGAGGGTGCAGCAATCTGTGTGGGCAGAGCCCCTCACAGCAAGGTGTCCTTATGCTGTGCCCCGTGTAATCACTGTGATCCATACAGACTCTCACCCTGGTATGCTCTCTATTTATTATTGATTTTTTTACACTGCGGCATGCTCAAGGGAAGGGAGCAGGCACCCCCCCACCCCACCGCCACTACTCCTCTGCCAGCATCACTGCCGAGCCGGTCAGTGTTCCGGCGGCAATGAGCAGTAGGCAGCCACCAGCAACAACAGTCAGAAAGCTGTTACTCCTGGCAGCAGTAGCGTCAAGCTGCAATTCAGCCAGCGGCACGATGATCCGGGAGACAGTGGCAGCACAGGGAAGCAGTACCCCCTCCAATCGCAGCACCAACCAGGAGACTGAGGCAGCAACCTGCCCCCAACAGCAGCACCACCCTGATGATATGTAAGATGCATTTTGGTGTCACAAGAAGGTGGCCGGAGTAGTGGCTGGCTGTGGTCACACCCCGGGGAAAAGTGATAGTGATTTCAGTGTTCCCTTGCGCGGGGATTTGATGTGTAGATGTATGGAGGCTATGTATGCATAGATGTGAGCGGCAGTGTGCGGATATATGAGAGCGGCAGTGTGCGGATGTATGAGAGCGGCAATGTACGGCTGTATAACTGCATCGGTGTGCGGCTGTATGAGTGTGATAGTGTGCGTCTGTAAGAGTGCGGCAGTGTGCGTCTGTAAGAGTGCGGAGTTGTACGGATGTATAAGAGCGGGGTTGTACGGATGTATGAGAGCGGCAGTGTATGGATATATGAGAGCAACAGTGTACAGTTGTGTATGAGAGTGGCGGTGTACGGATATATGAGAATGGCAGTGTATGGATGGCAGCGTCATAGGGAGGGATGTCGGAATGTTGTTATAGGGTTCCTAATACAAAATGGAATCCGTATAGTGGGTGGGGCTGGCACCATGGCACCACGTTGGGCTTGATGGGCAGGTAGTGCGGCAAGCACACCCAAATTGGCATATGACGTCGCCCGCAGTCCACACTGTTGTGAGGAGTCAGAGTTAATTTTGACGCAGCAGGTCAGGCTCTTATTTTCTTTTTAATCAGGAGAGGCCAAGTGAACTGTGAGCAGGGGGGCAGAGCTACATGGGACCCAGAGGGGCTGCTGTGCTGTCAGAGAGGGAGAGGAAGAGAGAGATGAAGCTACTGCAGATCCCCAGCTGATTGTGAGGTGCCGGGTTGAAGGGTGATGTGATCACCCTTCTCCCTCGCTGCAGCTGGGGACCGCATCTAGGCTTCCTCCATCGAGGGCATGCGGCGCAGCAGTGGGCAGCGTGTAATGAGTTTGTCTGACTCATTATACTGCTGCCTGTTGTGGACACCTCCGTTTGTACGGACTGGTGTACATGCCCAGCACAGAGGTGACAGTGTTGGTGGAAGTGCTGCCCAGCTCTGACCCTGCAGGCCTCCCTGATCTGGCTTCGGCCGCTGCTGCTGCGGCCCCGAAACCCCTGCCGGTCCCCTCCATAGACTTCTGCCTGGCCAGCGATGAGGTACTAGGGGTAGCCCAGCTGCGGGAAGGGTATGTCTCTGGCTTTCTCTCCGGCAGGGGAAGGTGACAGCGGCGGAGGAAGTGCTGCCCACCTCAGACACTGCAGGCCTCCCCGATCCAGCTGCGGCCACAGCTGATGCTGCCAGAACCCCCTGCTGGTCTCCTTTGTTGACTGCCGCATGGCCAGTGCTGAAGTACTGGGGGTAGGCCAGCTACGGGAAGAGTGTCTCTGCCTCGGACTCTCTCTCACTGGCAGGGGAAGGAAGGGCTGATTCTCTGGCACAACAGGGAGGGCTGGGCTGCAGGAACACAGCACTGGAAGAAACAGGAGGCCGAACTCATGACCAAAAAGTGAGCAGTGCAGTGATCAGCCCCCTGGTCTTTCCCTCTCTCTGGGTGCAGAGCTGTATTCTATAGAGAGAGCTGGGATGGGAAGAAGGGGAACGGCACTTGACATACACATACACGCGCAACACCTGACACACACACACACACACATACACGTGCGGCACCTGACACACGTAGCATCAGACACAATAAAATATACATGCAGCACCTGACACACACATACACGCGCAACACCTGACACACACACATATACACATGCGGCACCTGACACACACACGTAGCATCAGACACAATAAAATATACATGCAGCACCTGACACACACATACACGCGCAACACCTGACACACACACATATACACATGCGGCACCTGACACACACACGTAGCATCAGACACAATAAAATAAACATGCAGCACCTGACACATGCATATACACGCAGCACCTGACACATGCATATACACGCAGCACCTGACACATACATATACACGGAGCACCTGACACATACATATACACGCACACCATCAGACACACTAATATACACATGCAGCACCTGACACACACATAGACACGTGCAGCACCTGACGCACACACATGTACATGCGCAGCACCTAATGCACACTCATGTACACACGCAGCACCTGACGCACACTCATGTACATGCACAGCACCTAATACACACTCATGTACACGCGCAGCACCTGACGCACACTAATGTACACGCGCAGCACCTGACACAGACATACGTATTCATGCGCAGCACCAGACATACACTTGTACACACGCGGAGCACATGATACTCGCACACATATACACCCGCAACACCTGACACACACACACGTGCGGCAGCTGACGCATACACACGCTTCATCAGACACACTCATATATACACGCAGCACCTGACACACACACACACACACACACACACACACACACACACAGGACCTGACACACATACACAGGCAGCACCTGACACACACACATATACATGCGCAGCACCTGACACCACGCACTCACACGTACAAGCAATGCATTTCACGCCTACCTCCAGCCTCAGTTACATGCTGCTGCCGCCTACCCCCCTCCCTGCATCAGCTGCAAAATATTTTGACCAAAGTCTAAAGGCCCATACACATTAAACGATGTCGCTCTGTGAGCGACATTGTCTAATGTTTCCCCCTCCCGGGCCGGCGGCCGGCTGTACACACTGAGCGGTATGACCGCTCATATCGCTCAGTGACGTCACGCCCCCGCCAGCCCTGTATGAAGGTCGTGGACGACAGTCCACATCCTTCATGCATGCCCTACCGACAGCGACGATTGTTGCCGACCCGCGGGGCCGCGCATTGTTTCTTCGCTGGCGGCATATACACTTAACGATAAAACGAGCGACGTCGCTCAAGGAGGGGGAAAATGAGCGACGTCGCTCATTAAATCGTTAAGTGTGTACGGACCTTAAACAATTCGGTTTGGTAAATAAAATAATTTTGCACAGAACAGTGATGTTATACGAACATTTTCATTAAACATTTAAAAAATCAAATGTTTATTCTTACAGTGAAATTTTACATTTCTGAATAAAAAAAATAAATTTAAAAAAAGCGATGAAATTCCATAGACAAAAAACCTTACGGTTTCACATGTCCCATTAAGGCTTCTTAGACATGATCGAAATTTCAGAAACCTGTTGTAACTCTTCCACTCAAACTCCAAAAAGCAATGAAATTCCGATCATTAAGGCTGACGCCTTAATGGACGTGTTCCTTGCGCAATACAGATATGGTATGCCATCACAGCCTGTGGGTAAGTGCAGATTCAGCACTCTCACAGAGTGAGATTGCTGTCACTCACACAATGGTGGAGCTGCTAATTCACAGATTTGTGTGCTCATTGGAATACACACATGCAGTCTATGCAACTGAAGGTCTGTGCAGTTTTATGGTGCTCCCATCCCACACAGTGCCCACAACCATCCCATTCAGTCACCACAACAATGCCACCTTGTTACAACATCCTTCTCACTCCATACATCCATCTCACTTAGTATACACATTTAGCTCCCTCAAACATCTTGGTTATTTGCTAAACTATAATACCCCATCTACGGACTATGCATCTACACTTACTTCCCCTATACACCCCCATGCTGCCCTGTCTTCGCCAATCCCTACTGCTGTGTTCTCCCATCTGTGCTAGTCTGTACCATCTTTCCCCACCTGTGCCTTGTCTGTACCACCGTTTCCTTTTCTCTGTGCTGCTCAGTGTTTCCTTCTTCAACGTCACTCTGCCTCCTCCAATACATAGCACACTGTCTTCTCTCCCATCTGCACCAGTTTTCTACCCATCCATGCCAGTGTTTTCAACCCATCTGCACCATTTCCCCCATCTACACCGCTCTGTCTCCCTTCCCATACTTGCTGCTTAATCTACCCCCTATCCACACCACTCTTACCCCATTCATGTAGCTGACATCCTGAAGGTAAATTTAGTGGATCCTGCGCTCTTGGCAGGGGGATAACCGCCACAGCCCACCCCCCAGTGGTCCGGAAACGCCTCCGTTGTGCAGACCATGCCCTGCCAATGGCATTCTAACGCTGTTTGCTCGCCCCCTTCCTTCCCCGCAACCACCTCTGCCTATCAATCAGGCAGGGTGATAGCATCTCACTGGGCTCCTGGGGTACGCACGCGCAGTGCGGCCATTGCACGTGCGCACCTCACAAACTAATTCAGACTGCAATCGCTGCTGCTGCGGTCTGAATTACCCCGTGTTTCTTTGTCCCCCCCATCAGTGCTGCTTAGTGTTCCCTCTATCCACACACTTCTGTTCCCCCATCCACACCGATTTCCTCCCTCCAATCAACAACACTCTTACCTCATCTGAGCAGCTTTGTCTTCCGCTCAGACCTTCAGTTGCATAGACTGCATGTGTGTATTCCAATGAGCACACAAATCTGTGAATTAGCAGCTCCACCATTGTGTGAGTGACAGCAATCTCACTCTGTGAGAGTGCTGAATCTGCACTTACCCACAGGCTGTGATGGCATACCATATCTGTATTGCGCAAGGAACACGTCCATTAAGGCGTCAGCCTTAATGATCGGAATTTCATTGCTTTTTGGAGTTTGAGTGGAAGAGTTACAACAGGTTTCTGAAATTTCGATCATGTCTAAGAAGCCTTAATGGGACATGTGAAACCGTAAGGTTTTTTGTCTATGGAATATATATATATATATAGCAGTACGGTAGGCCACGGCTGTACCTACCTCTGTGTCGTCAGTGCACTCGTCCTCCATAAGTAATATAATACTATACTATCCATCGACATTGTATACCTGTGGTGGCTTTTTTTTTCTTCATACTAGTTTAGCAGTCTGCTGACAGTGTCCACCAGGTCCGTTATTATTATACAGTATATTATATATATATATATATATATATATAGCAGTACGGTAGGCCGCGGCTGTACATACCTCTGTGTCGACAGTGCACTCGTCCTCCATAAGTAATATAATACTATACTATCCATCCATCTACATTGTATACCTGTGGTGGCTTTTTTTTTCTTCATACTAGTTTAGCAGTCTGCTGACAGTGTCCACCAGGTCCGTTATTATTATACAGTATATTATATATATATATATATATATATATATATATATATATATATATAGCAGTACGGTAGGCCACGGCTGTACCTACCTCTGTGTCGTCTGTCCACTCGTCGTCCATAAGTAATATAATACTATACTATCCATCCATCTACATTGTATACCTGTGGTGGCTTTTAGTTGTGCGCATTAAAATATGGAGAACAAAAATGTGGAGGTTAAAAAAATAGGGAAAGATCAAGATCCACTTCCACCTCGTGCTGAAGCTGCTGCCACTAGTCATGGCCGAGACGATGAAATGCCATCAACGTCGTCTGCCAAGGCCGATGCCCAATGTCATAGTACAGAGCATGTAAAATCCAAAACACAAAAGATCAGTAAAATGACCCAAAAATCAAAATTAAAAGCGTCTGAGGAGAAGCGTAAACTTGCCTATATGCCATTTACGACACGGAGTGGCAAGGAACGGCTGAGGCCCTGGCCTATGTTCATGGCTAGTGGTTCAGCTTCACATGAGGATGGAAGCACTCATCCTCTCGCTAGAAAAAAGAAAAGACTTAAGCTGGCAAAAGCACAGCAAAGAACTGTGCGTTCTTCGAAGTCACAAATTCCCAAGGAGAGTCCAATTGTGTCGGTTGCGATGCCTGACCTTCCCAACACTGGACGGGAAAAGCTTGCGCCTTCCACCATTTGCACGCCCCCTGCAAGTGCTGGAAGGAGCACCCGCAGTCCAGTTCCTGATAGTCAAATTGAAGATGTCAGTGTTGAAGTACACCAGGATGAGGATATGGGTGTTGCTGGCGCTGGGGAGGAAATTGACAAGGAGGATTCTGATGGTGAGGTGGTTTGTTTAAGTCAGGCACCCGGGGAGACACCTGTTGTCCGTGGGAGGAATATGGCCATTGACATGCCTGGTCAAAATACAAAAAAAATCAGCTCTTCAGTGTGGAATTATTTCAACAGAAATGCGGACAACTGGTGTCAAGCCGTGTGTTGCCTTTGTCAAGCTGTAATAAGTAGGGGTAAGGACGTTAACCACCTCGGAACATCCTCCCTTATACGTCACCTGCAGCGCATTCATAATAAGTCAGTGACAAGTTCAAAAACTTTGGGCGGAAGCAGTCCACTGACCAGTAAATCCCTTCCTCTTGTAACCAAGCTCCCGCAAACCACACCACCAACTCCCTCAGTGTCAATTTCCTCCTTACCCAGGAAAGCCAATAGTCCTGCAGGCCATGTCACTGGCAAGTCTGACGAGTCCTCTCCTGCCTGGGATTCCTCCGATGCATCCTTGAGTGTAACGCCTACTGCTGCTGGCGCTGCTGTTGTTGCTGCTGGGAGTCGATCGTCATCTCAGAGGGGAAGTCGGAAGACCACTTGTACTACTTCCAGTAAGCAATTGACTGTCCAACAGTCCTTTGCGAGGAAGATGAAATATCACAGCAGTCATCCTGTTGCAAAGCGGATAACTCAGGCCTTGACAACTATGTTGGTGTTAGACGTGCGTCCAGTATCCACCGTTAGTTCACGGGGAACTAGAGAATTGTTTGAGGTAGTGTGCCCCCGTTACCAAATCCCATCTAGGTTCCACTTCTCTAGGCAGGCGATACCGAGAATGTACACGGACGTTAGAAAAAGAGTCACCAGTGTCCTAAAAAATGCAGTTGTACCCAATGTCCACTTAACCACGGACATGTGGACAAGTGGAGCAGGGCAGACTCAGGACTATATGACTGTGACAGCCCACTGTGTAGATGTATTGCCTCCCGCTGCAAGAACATAAGCGGTAGCACCAGTAGCAGCATCTCGCAAACGCCAACTCGTTCCTAGGCAGGCTACGCTTTGTATCACCGCTTTCCAGAATACGCACACAGCTTAAAACCTCTTACGGCAACTGAGGAAGATCATTGCAGAATGGCTTACCCCAATTAGACTCTCCTGGGGATTTGTGGCATCGGACAATGCCAGCAATATTGTGCGTGCATTACATCTGGGCAAATTCCAGCACGTCCCATGTTTTGCACATACCTTGAATTTGGTGGTGCAGAATTATTTAAAAAACGACAGGGGCGTGCAAGAGATGCTGTCAGTGGCCAGAAGAATTGCGGGCCACTTTCGGCGTACAGAAGACTGGAGAACCACCAAAAACACCTGAACCTGCCCTGCCATCATCTGAAGCAAGAGGTGGTAACGAGGTGGAATTCAACCCTCTATATGCTTGAGAGGATGGAGGAGCAGCAAAAGGCCATTCAAGCCTATACATCTGGCCACGATATAGGCAAAGGAGGTGGAATGCACCTGTCTCAAGCGCAGTGGAGAATGATTTCAACGTTGTGCAAGGTTCTGCAACCTTTTGAACTTGCCACACGTGAAGTCAGTTCAGACACTGCCAGCCTGAGTCAGGTCATTCCCCTCAACAGCTCCTCCTTCACATTCTCCCGCAACTGGGGCTGCGAGGAAAAGGCTAATAATTCCGAGCCCACCCGCTGGCGGTGATGCAGGGCAGTCTGGAGCGAGTGCTGACATCTGGTCCGGACTGAAGGACCTGCCAACGATTACTGACATGTCGTCTACTGTCACTGCATATGATTCTGTCACCATTGAAAGAATGGTGGAGGATTATATGAGTGACCGCATCCAAGTAGGCACCTCAGACAGTCCGTACGTATACTGGCAGGAAAAAGAGGCAATTTGGAGGCCCTTGCAGAAACTGGCTTTATTCTACTTAAGTTGCCCTCCCTCCAGTGTGTACTCCGAAAGAGTGTTAGTGCCGTAGCTCACCTTGTCAGCAATCGGCGTACGAGGTTACTTCCAGAAAATGTGGAGAAGATGATGTTCATTAAAATGAATTATAATCAATTCCTCCGTGGAGACATTCACCAGCAGCAATTGCCTCCAGAAAGTACCTGAGATGGTGGATTCCAGTGGGGACGAATTAATAATCTGTGAGGAGGGGGATGTACACAGTGAAAGGGGTGATGAATCGGACGATGATGATGAGGTGGACATCTTGCCTCTGTAGAGCCAGTTTGTGCAAGGAGAGATTGATTGCTTCTTTTTTGGTGGGGGCCCAAACCAACCAGTCATTTCAGTCACAGTCGTGTGGCAGACCCTGTCGCTGAAATGATGGGTTCGTTAAAGTGTGCATGTCCTGTTTATACAACATAAGGGTGGGTGGGAGGGCCCAAGGACAATTCCATCTTGCACCTCTTTTTTCTTTCATTTTTCTTTGCGTCATGTGCTGTTTGGGGAGTATTTTTTTGAAGGGCCATCCTGCGTGACACTGCAGTGCCACTCCTAGATGGGCCAGGTGTTTGTGTCGGCCACTTGGGTCGCTTATCTTAGTCACACAGCTACCTCATTGCGCCTCTTTTTTTCTTTGCGTCATGTGCTGTTTGGGGAGTATTTTTTGAAGGGCCATCCTGCGTGACACTGCAGTGCCACTCCTAGATGGGCCAGGTGTTTGTGTCGGCCACTTGGGTCGCTTATCTTAGTCACACAGCTACCTCATTGCGCCTCTTTTTTTCTTTGCGTCATGTGCTGTTTGGGGAGTATTTTTTTGAAGGGCCATCCTGCGTGACACTGCAGTGCCACTCCTAGATGGGCCAGGTGTTTGTGTCGGCCACTTGGGTCGCTTATCTTAGTCACACAGCTACCTCATTGCGCCTCTTTTTTTCTTTGCGTCATGTGCTGTTTGGGGAGTATTTTTTTGAAGGGCCATCCTGCGTGACACTGCAGTGCCACTCCTAAATGGGCCAGGTGTTTGTGTCGGCCACTTGGGTCGCTGAGCTTAGTCACACAGCTACCTCATTGCACCTCTTTTTTTCTTTGCGTCATGTGCTGTTTGGGGAGTATTTTTTTGAAGGGCCATCCTGCGTGACACTGCAGTGCCACTCCTAGATGGGCCAGGTGTTTGTGTCGGCCACTTGTGTCGCTTAGCTTAGTCACACAGCGACCTTGGTGCGCCTCTTTTTTTCTTTGCGTCATGTGCTGTTTGGGGAGTATTTTTTTCAAGTGCCATCCTGTCTGACACTGCAGTGCCACTCCTAGATGGGCCAGGTGTTTGTGTCGGCCACTTGGGTCGCTTAGCTTAGTCACACAGCTACCTCGGTGCAAATTTTAGGACTAAAAATAATATTGTGAGGTGTGAGGTGTTCAGAATAGACTGAAAATGAGTGGAAATTATGGTTATTGAGGATAATAATACTTTGGGATCAAAATGACCCCCAAATTCTATGATTTAAGCTGTTTTTGAGGGTTTTTTGAAAAAAACACCCGAATCCAAAACACACCCGAATCCGACAAAAAAATTTCGGTGAGGTTTTGCCAAAACGCGTCATAATCCAAAACACGGCCGCGGAACCGAACCCAAAACCAAAACACAAAACCCGAAAAATTTCCGGTGCACATCACTAATATATATATATATATATATATATATATATATATATATATATATTTATTATATGTGTGTATACATATGTGTATGTGTGTATATATACAGTAACAGTATATATATGAGTGTGTGTGTGTGTGTGTGTGTGTGTGTGTGTGTGTGTGTGTGTGTGTACGGAACCCCCCTCCCCATAAAAATCCTGCAACTGCCCCTGTGCCGTGTCCTCACTGTCCTGCAACTGCCGCCACCAGCCATGCCAACATTACAGGCCCAGCCCAGGCAGCGTTCCTCTCAGGAGGAATCGGAGCCGCCGCCGGAGCAAAGGACACAGCTGAGCAACCCTGAGACAGTTCAGCACTCAGCAGAGAGGGTAAGACACGCTATCTGTCTGTGTCGCTGAGACATCTCTGTTTAATATATGTTAAATTTGGATTTTTTATTACTATGGATTATTTATATCCCTCAAAATATTTATTATTAATAATGTGTTATACTTTTATAATAACTGTGAGCACTACGTGGGGTATTATGTGTATCTGGCACTGCTGGGGGCATTTTGTAAAAAAAAAAATACCCCGAATCCGACAAAAAAATTTCAGGGAGGTTTTGCCAAAACGCGTCCGAATCTAAAACACGGCCGAGGAACCGAATCCAAACCAAAACACAAAACCCGAAAAATTTCCGGTGCACATCACTCCCAAATACTACTAATTATCTGAGAGTATCCTGCACAGATTACCAACATAGAAAGCAACGTATACAGGCCCTCATTCCGAGTCGTTCGCTCGGTAAATTTCATCGCATCGCAGTGATTTTCCGCTTAGTGCGCATGCGTAATGTCCGCACTGCGACTGCACCAAGTAATTTTGCAATGAAGATAGTATTTTTACTCACGGCTTTTTCTTCGCTCCGGCGATCGTAATGTGATTGACAGGAAATGGGTGTTACTGGGCGGAAACAGGCCGTTTTATGGGCGTTTGGGAAAAAACGCTACCGTTTCCGGAAAAAACGCGGGAGTGGCTGGAGAAACGGAGGAGTGTCTGGGCGAACGCTGGGAGTGTTTGTGACGTCAACCCAGGAACGACAAGCACTGAACTGATCGCAGATGCCGAGTAAGTCTGAAGCTACTCTGAAACTGCTAAGAAGTTTGTAATCGCAATATTGCAAATACATCGTTCGCAATTTTAAGATGCTAAGATTCACTCCCAGTAGGCGGCGGCTTAGCGTGTGCAATACTGCTAAAATCGCCTTGAGAGCGAACAACTCGGAATGACCTCCTGTGGAGGTCATTCCGAGTTGTTCGCTCGCAAGGCGATTTTAGCAGTATTGCACACTCAGGAGTCATACCTCACAGCTCCGCCTGCTGTAGCCGGCAAGTTTTGCTTCCTGCACAAAGGAGCTGTGAAAAACGGGCAGCCGCAGCTATATTTAAAGTGAGTCATTGGCTGTCTAATTGGATGCAGCCCCATAATGGTTTTGAGGGCTCCGATCTAACCTGATCTCAAAAGATGACTGTATTACGGGGGTAATTCCAAGTTGATCGCAGCAGGAAATTTTTTAGCAGTTGGGCAAAACCATGTGCACTGCAGGGGAGGCAGATATAACATGACCAATCCACCGCTGCCCATCAATCATCACTGAAGTAACATTTATAATTTGCATACTATAAAATTATATAGAGCAGCTGATTGGTTGCCATGGTCAACATCTCCACTGGCTCACTTCTCTACTCTTTTCACTGCAGGGGGGGGGGGGCAGATATAACATGTGCAGAGAGAGTTAGATTTGGGTGGGTTATATTGTTTCTGTGCAGGATAAATACTGGCTGCTTTATTTTTACACTGCAATTTAGATTTCAGTTTGAACACGCCCCACCCAAATCTAACTCTCTCTGCACATGTTATATCTGTCCCCCCTGCAGTGCACATGGTTTTGCCCAACTGCTAACAAATTTGCTGCTGTGATCAACTCTGAATTACCCCCTCAGTGATATATAGCTACATAGATGGCAACATATGGAATAACACGGCAACATATAGAGCAATATAGATAGTGCTGTATACGGGATGCATTCAGAATGCCGGCTGCTAGGATCCTAACACCCGTTGGAATACCGACACTAGAACTCCGAAAGGGCAAGGAGACCGACTCTGGAATCCCATCCGCCGGCTTCCCATCCGTAAGTATAGCTGCTGAGTTAGGTTTAGGGTCGGTGGAGGAGGCGGTTAGATTAAGGCTGCGGGGTGGGGGGGTTGTTTAGGGTTAGGCTACGGTGAGGGACGATTAGGGTTAGGCACCCCCGGGGGGGATGGGGCTTAGGATCAGGCTGCGGGGGAGGGGAGGGTAAGGTTTAGTCAGCTGGAAGGGGGACTTAGGCACCTCCGGGGGGTGATCAGGGTCAGGCACTAGGGGGGAGGTTAAGGTAAGGCTGCAGGAAAGGAGGGATAGGGGGGTAGGGGTAGGGAAGGAGGGAGAACATCACTTACCGCTGTCAGTCTTTTCAACATCGGGATTCCGGCATCGGTATTATGTCTGTCGGGATCGCACATGGAAGAATCCGACGAGTATCACCATTGGAACAAAATAATACATACATGATTTAGAACCTCTGATCCACCAATAATGTCCGGTGATTTAGTTTAGAAGTTAAACGCGATTCTTAGTAAATTTACCCCCAGGTGTCTGATGATGAAGCATGGTCAGTGCCTGAGGTCCTGAAGAACAGCATCAAGTACAGATCTCTTCCCCAGTCCTGCCAGTCACTGCTGACCATATCCCACCTGGGAGGTCACACCATCCTCCGGACAATGCCAAATGGATCTCTACCTTCTCTTACGCTGCCGGAGCGTTCTCTGCTCCGTATGAAGCAGCAGGAATTGCGCGACCAGGACAGTAGGTCTACAACATTTACATTTGACTAACTGCCGCTCACCAGCTGCTGCGCTTCCTCTACCAACTGTCCCAAGCCACCCAGCTGACCTATCACGAGGCCCCTCTCTGCTTGTGCATGCGCAGCCGTTATACCTAAATTACATGGAGTATTATACTGTGTTGTGGGAAAATCATCAATCCGATTGAGCCTTGAATAATTTATATTTCTCATACGTCCTAGAGGATGCTGGGGTCCACTTCAGTACCATGGGGTATAGACGGTTCCGCAGCAGCCATGGGCACTTTAAGACTTTTCAAGGGTGTGAACTGGCTCCTCCCTCTATGCCCCTCCTCCAGACCTCAGTTTAGAAAATGTGCCCAGGCAGACTGGATGCACTCTGAGGAGCTCTACTGAGTTTATCTGAAAAGACTTATGTTAGGTTTTTTATTTTCAGGGAGAACTGCTGGCAACAGTCTCCCTGCTTCGTGGGACTGATAGGGCAGAAGTAGGAACCAACTTCCTAAATAGTTTCATGGCTCTGCTTCTGGCTGACAGGACACCATTAGCTCCTGAAGGGAAATGAATGCTAGCTGCGGCTATGTGCTCACTCCCACAGCACGCCGTCACCCCCCTTACAGAGCCAGAAGTCAGAAGACAGGTTAGTGTTAGAAGAAAAGATCTTCAATCAAGGTGACGGCTAAAGGTACTGCGCAGCTGGCCGGAGCGCAGCGCACCATGTTGCCCACACATACACAGGCACTGCAGGGCGTGGGGGGGGGGGCACCCTGGGCAGCATGTAACTAGTGATGTGCACCGGACATTTTCGGGTTTTGTGTTTTGGTTTTGGATTCGGACGCGTTTTGGTAAAACCTCCCTGAAATTTTTTTGTCGGATTCAGGTGTGTTTTGGATTTGGGTGTTTTTTTTACAAAAAACCCTCAAAAACAGCTTAAATCATAGAATTTGGGGGTAATTTTGATCCCATAGTATTATTAACCTCAATAACCATGATTTACACTCATTTTCAGTCTATTCTGAACACCTCACACCTCACAATATTATTTTTAGGCCTAAAATTTGCACGAGGTCGCTGGATGGCTAAGCTAAGCGACACAAGTGGCCGACACAAATACCTGGCCCATCTAGGAGTGGCACTGCAGTGTCAGGCAGGATGGCACTTCAAAAAAATTGTCCCCAAACAGCACATGATGCAAAGAAAAAAAGAGGCGCACCAAGGTCGCTGTGTGACTAAGCTAAGCGACACAAGTGGCCGACACAAACACCTGGCCCATCTAGGAGTGGCACTGCAGTTTTCTAGCGAGAGGATGAGTGCTTCCATCCTCATGTGAATCTGAACGACTAGCCATGAACATAGGCCAGGGCCTCAGCCGTTCCTTGCCACTCCGTGTCGTAAATGGCATATTGGCAAGTTTACGCTTCTCATCAGACGCTTTCAATTTTGATTTTTGGGTCATTTTACTGAACTTTTGTTTTCTGGATTTTACATGCTCTCTACTATGACATTGGGCATCGGCCTTGGCAGACGACGTTGATGGCATTTCATTGTCTCGGCCATGACTAGTGGCAGCAGCTTCAGCACGAGGTGGAAGTGAATCTTGATCTTTCCCTATTTTAACCTCCACATTTTTGTTCTCCATTTTTTAATGTGTGGAATTATATGCCAGTATCAATAGCAATGGCCTACTACTATATATACTGCGCACAACTGAAATGCACCACAGGTATGGATGGATAGTATACTTGACGACACAGAGGTAGGTACAGCAGTGGCCTACTGTACCGTAATGCTATATATTATATACTGGTGGTCAGCAAACTGTGCAAAACTGAAATGCACCACAGGTATGGATGGATAGTATACTTGACGACACAGAGGTAGGTACAGCAGTGGCCTACTGTACCGTAATGCTATATATTATATACTGGTGGTCAGCAAACTGTGCAAAACTGAAATGCACCACAGGTATGGATGGATAGTATACTTGACGACACAGAGGTAGGTACAGCAGTGGCCTACTGTACCCGTAATGCTATATATTATATACTGGTGGTCAGCAAACTGTGCAAAACTGAAATGCACCACAGGTATGGATGGATAGTATACTTGATGACACAGAGGTAGGTACAGCAGTGGCCTTCTGTACCGTACTCCTATATATTATATACTGGTCAGCAAAATTATGCACTGTACTACTATATACTACACATTGCAGCACAGATATGGAGTGTTTTTCAGGCAGAGAATGTATAATACTGGTGGTGACTGGTCAGCAAAACTCTGCACTGTACTCCTCCTATATAATATTATACTGGTGGTCCCCAGTCCCCACAATAAAGCAGCACACTGAGCACAGATATGGAGTGTTTTTCAGGCAGACAACGTATACTGGTGGTCACTGTCAGCAAAACTCTGCACTGTACTCCTGCTATATAATACAGCTGCTCCCCAGTCCCCACAATTAAGCAGTGTGAGCACATATATATGCAGCACACTGAGCACAGATAAGGAGCGTTTTTTTCAGGCAGAGAACGGATAAAACTGGTGGTCACTGATCAGCAAAACTCTGCACTGTACTCCTCCTATATTATACAGCTGCTCCCCAGCCCTCCCCACAATTAAGCAATAAAGCACAATCAAGTTCAACAATAAACGGAGAGGACGCCAGCCACGTCCTCTCCCTAACATTTCCAATGCACGAGTGAAAATGGCGGCGACGCGCGGCTGCTTATATAGAATCCGAATCTCGCGAGAATCCGACAGCGGGATGATGACGTTCGGGCGCGCTCAGGTTAACCGAGCCATACGGGAGAATCCGAGTATGCCTCGGACCCGTGTAAAATGGGTGAAGTTCGGGGGGGTTCGGTTTCCGAGGAACCGAACCCGCTCATCACTACATGAAACCTATTGAAACTGTCATAAATAAGGGGCATAAGTTGCTGAGGCACAGTCCTACCCCCGCCAGTATAAAAAATTACCTAAAAAATGCTGAGGAGAAACGCGCCATTGAGGGGGCGGGGCTTCATCCTCAGTCAGCCAGCACACTGCTCAGTGCCATTTCTCTCCATCCAGGCTGCAGAGAAGAACGCTGGTCCTCCTCCACTACTGAACAAGTATCAGGGTGCAAAACACGGGGGGGGGGGGGGCACAGTGAATCTGGTGCTATAAAATTGTGTGATTAACATTATAAAAGTGCTGCATGTCAGTGGCCATTTTGTGTTCACAGACATTGTGTTACTGGCGCTGGGTTGTGAACTGGCAAATCCTATCTGTGTCCTTCTGACAGATTTTACTGTGGGTCTGTCCCCTATAAGTCCCGGAGTGTCTGTGGTGTGGTTGTGCACGTGTATGACATGTCTGAGGCAGGGAGCTCTTCCCCTCAGGGAGCCATTTTAGGAACACAGAGTTGTAATGTGGTGACGCTGCCGGCACACCATGAGCCTGAATGGGTGAAAGAATTACGTGATAGTGTGAATCATATCAGTAAGAGATTGGATAAGTCTGAGTCTCATGCAGAGAGCTGGAGAAAATCAGTGGAAGATGTGATTTTTCATAGTCCTGCTTTTTCATCCATAGGCGACCCCTCTGGGTCACATAAGAGACCATTTGCACAAATAGTACATACTGATACCGACACAGACTCTGATTCCTGTGTCGACGACAGTGATTCCAGGGGGATAGATCCTAAATTGGCAAAAAGCATTCAATACATGATTGTTGCTATAAAGGAAGTTTTGGAAGTTACGGAAGCCCCTCCTGTACCACAGGAGAAGGCTTTTTTTTATAAAGAAAGGAAAATTAATGTAACTTTCCCTCCTTCTCATGAGCTAAATACCTTATTTGAGGGAGTTTGGGTAAACCCTGAAAAGAAATTTCAGATTCCCAAAAGGATTCAGGTTGCTTATCCTTTCCCGGCAGAGGACAGGAAAAGGTGGGAGTCACCCCCGTATTAGACAGTGCCCTGTCAAGGTTAACTAAAAAGGTGATTTTCCCTGCACCTGGGATGGCTTCACTGAAGGAACCGGCAGACCGCAAGTTGGAGACTACATTAAAATCTATTTATGTGGCCAATGGTACATTGCTCAGGCCCACCATTGCTTGCACATGGGTGAGTAGGGCTATCGAAAAATGGTCAGATAACCTGTCATCGGAAATTGACACTATAGATAGAGACGAGATACTCCTAACGTTAGGTCATATCAAAGACGCTGCTGCATACATGCTTGAAGCCATGAAAGATATTGGACTCTTGGGTTCAAAAGCCGCTAACATGGCAGTGTCAGCTCGGAGAGCGTTGTGGATTCGCCAGTGGAATGCTGACGCAGATTCCAAAAGAAATATAGAAGCTCGCCCGTATAAAGGTGAGGCCTTGTTTGGAGATGGGCTGGATGCGTTAGTCCCTGCGGCTACCGCAGGTAAGTCGACATTCTTGCCTTATGCTCCTGCACCGGCGAAAGAGATACATCACTCTCACATGCAGTCCTTCCGGCCCAACAAATACAAAAAGGCCAAAGGTTCCCCCTTTTTTGCAGGTAGAGGAAGGGGAAAGGGAAAAAAATCTGCAGCGTCTCCAGGATCACAGGAGCAGAAATAAACCCCTGCTTCTACCAAATCTGCAGCATGACGCTGGGGCTCCCTTGCGGGAGTCCGCTCGGGTGGGAGCACGTCTGAGACTTTTCAGTCAGATCTGGATTCAATCTGGCCTGGACCCATGGGTCTTACAAATAGTGTCCCATGGGTACAGACTGGAGTTTCAGGATGCCCCCCCCATGCCGATTTTTCAAATCGACCTTGCCAGCTTCTCTTCCAGAAAGAGAGGCAGTAACAACAGCAATTCAAAAATGAGATCAGGATCAGGTCATTGTCCTGGTGCCCTTGTTACAGCAAGGAGAAGGTTTTTATTCAAGCCTCTTTGTAGTTCCGAAGCCGGACGGCTCGGTCAGACCAATTTTAAGCCTGAAAAATCTGAATCTCTACCTGAAAAGGTTCAAGTTCAAGATGGAATCTCTGAGGGCAGTGATTTTCAGTCTGGAGGAGGGGGACTTCATGGTGTCAGTAGACATAAAGGATGCTTACTTGCATGTTCCCATTTATCCTCCTCACCAAGCTTATCTGAGATTCGCAGTGCAGGATTGCCATTACCAGTTCCAGACGTTGCCGTTCGGACTCTCCACAGCACCAAGGGTATTCACCAAGGTGATGGCAGAGATGATGGTCCTCCTTCGACAACAAGGAGTCAATATAATTCCTTACCTGGGATCAGTACTAAATCCCGCTGGACGGGATCCCGGCGGTCGGAATCCCGACCACACAATCCCGTCAGGGGTGGCGAGCGGAAAGCGGGCCCTTGCGGGGTCGCTTCGCTCGCCACCCTGTGGGTACGGTGCCTCGCTGCGCTCGGCACACTATTATCTTCTCCCGCTATGGGTGTCGTGGACACCCACGGAGGAAGAATATGTCGGGATTGTGCTGGTCGGGATTCCGGCGTCGGTATTTCGACCGCCGGGATCCTGTCCAGCGGGATCTTGACCGCCTCCCCCTTACTTGGACGATCTCCTGATAAAAGCGAAAAGTGAAACCCCTGGCAACGAGCGTGACACCCAGCGCATGAAACCCCTGGCAATGAGCATAACACCCAGCGCATGAAACCCATGGCAACGAGCATGACACCCAGTGCATGAAACCCCTGGCAATGAGCATGACACCTAGCGCATGAAACCCCTGGCAACGAGCATGACACCCAGCGCATGAAACCCCTGGCAATGAGCGTGACACCCAGCGCATGAAACCCATGGCAACGAGCATGACACCCAGTGCATGAAACCCCTGGCAATGAGCATGACACCCAGCACATGAAACCCCCTGGCAACGAGCATGACACCCAGCACATGAAACCCCTGGCAATGAGCATGGCACCCAGCGCATGAAACACCTTGCAACGAGCATGACACCCAGCGTATGAAACCCTTGGCAATGGGCAGGTAATTTAAAAGTAATTAGAAGCTTTATTGTAGGGCATAATGTATCAAGGGCATTGCGGTGTGTGGCAGAATATGGTGCAAGGGGCATTACTGCGTGAGGCTTAATATGTTGGAATTTATTGTTTTCCCTGTGGTGTCCGAGGAATGTTGGTGCAGGGTTAAAAACTGGGCTGTAAGGTAGTCTTTTCCTGCAAGGCCACACCCATTTTCATGAGACCACGCCCATTTAAGTGAGTCCACGCCCCCTCACCAGGAGTGCTCAATCTTGTGTTTTTTATATCTATGGGTGGGGGGCACATTTTTTTATGTCAATGGGGAAGGGAGTGGGCACATTTTTAGATCTCCCACTGGAGCCAAATTGTCTAGAAAAAGTCCTGCTACTAGGGTTAGCAATGGACCATACATGGTGAGTCACCATCAAAGGTATAACCCCAATGGTAAATGGGTTTACCATTAATGGATGTGCATAGTAGGTGAACATCAGCTGTGGAGGTCAAATGTCGGAAGGTGGCTGTGGTCTGCGCATGTGCGACTGGAAGGCCATCAATGGTTCAACGGTTGATGGTTTCATCTTTATGGTTAAAAACCATCATTGACCATTGATGGACATTCCTTATCCCTATTGAGGAGAAAACAGTGACACAAATTCAGGGCGATTTGTACTTCAGGAGAGAGAGGAGCGGAGTGATACAGAGCTGGGTGATTTTGGTGAGAAAGAAGAGAGGCGACGGCCATTTTTGACTGGGGAGCACTGCCCATTTTACAGGGGTAGTGCCAATGTCCAGAGAAGTAGATGTGTACCTTAAAATGCGCACGGCGGACAATTAGGCACATTTGTGTGAAAACCAACACCTCGACAAAATGTAACACACAACAGAGATTAAAAGGAGAAAAATGAATGAAACAATGTCTAGATGCAAAAGGCCCATTTATACTGATATCATCTGTGTTTCTTTGTCCTGTTCCAATTCCTCCCTTCATGCTGCACTGCGGAATTATCCAGATTCCTTCTAAATAATTATAATAGTAATAGTTCAATAGACTTGTGTATTACGCTATGCAATCGTCTCTGCCCGCCAGCTTCTCGTTTTGTTAATAGTATTGATCTCTCCTGTAATTGGCTCCAGAGTGCGTCTGGTGAGAGCAGGAATTCCCAGCTGCAGGGGAAGCAGATAATTGTCCGCAGTGTTGCTGATCACGGCAGAACAAGCAGAGGGTGATTTCCTGGCGCTGAACTGGACATGACATCACAGGGACAGCATCCAAAGCAAAGCTCTGCAATGCAAAACCGGTTAGGGAGCAGCATTTTGGTGACCTATGGGGAGATGTACTAAGCAGTGAAAAGAGTAGAGAAGTGAGCCAGTGGAGATGTTGACCATGGCAACCAATCAGCTGCTCTATATAATTTTATAGTATGCAAATTATAAATGTTACTTCAGTGATGATTGGTTGCTATGGGCAGCGGCGGATTGGTCCGGCAGGATGCCGGACCAGTCTCTGGTAGGCTGGTCTTGTTGTCCCCTCTCTGTGGCATCACTTCCCCCTCTGCTGTGATCGGAGCTCAGCAGCTTCGACCAGACAGCAGGCAGCTTCTGCGGCTCCATGTGCCCTAAACTAAGATGGCTGCCGAGCATGCCCAGCCACAGGCAACTCCTCCCATAGTCCTTTACAAAGCACGGGAGTCATACCTCACAGCTCCGCCTGCTGTAGCCGGCAAGTTTTGCTTCCTGCACAAAGGAGCTGTGAAAAACGGGCAGCCGCAGCTATATTTAAAGTGAGTCATTGGCTGTCTAATTTGATCTCAAAAGATGACTGTATTACGGGGGTAATTCCAAGTTGATCGCAGCAGGAATTTTTTTAGCAGTTGGGCAAAACCATGTGCACTGCAGGGGGGGCAGATATAACATGTGCAGAGAGAGATAGATTTGGGTGTGGTGAGTTCAATCTGCAATCTAATTTGCAGTGTAAAAATAAAGCAGCCAGTATTTACCCTGCACAGAAACAAAATAAGCCACCCAAATCTAACTCTCTCTGCAAATGTTATATCTGCCCCCCCCCCTGCAGTGCACATGGTTTTGCCCAACTGCTAAAAAATGTCCTGCTGCGATCAACTTGAAATTACCTCCTACGTTTTTAGTTATTACTGGCTAAAGTGCTGCTTTATAGTCAAATACATATTTATTATGATTAAGCACATTTATTGTATTACTGTAAGCAGTATTTTGTGTACTCTGTGCAGTGCAGTGTTATGTGGTGCCCCCACATTGAGGTACCCCACTACAGCCTTTGTGGTGCCCCTTCCTTACCCTGCCATGCACTGATGGGAGCACCACTGTGTAAATCCGACACTGCGGGGGGTTAACTTCTGCTGGGTTGCTAGGCAACCATGTGGAGAGCGGACTCAGGGAGCACTAGGACCCAGAGTGCCCTGGTAGGATCCCTAGTGAGCGGGAAGCAAGGAGCGTCGTGCATTAACTGGAGTAGAGCGTGAAGAGAAGAAAGGCGGGGTTACCGCCAGTATCCGCTGAGGAAAGCCCTGACCGCCGATGGGGAGAGCAAGCAGAGTGGGGAGACAGCGGTGTGCTCCCTGAAGAGAGCCGCAGCCGCGCTGAAGAGAGCCGCAGGAGATACACGAGACCCGATGGCTGCAATCCACCACGCTAGAGAGAGCCGGGACCCTACGGCTGCCACCTGCTGTAGAGACCCGCTAGCCACAGCCGTGAAGAGAGCGCTGATCCGCCGGCCACCGCAGCGCCGGGAGTTTGGATTCGTGCATCGCCGCTAGCCTGTCCAAGATTGAGGGGAGCCTGAGGAGATCATGAAACCCGTCTCCACCTCTGGGCTAGGTGGGTCACTGCCGAATCACACTAAGCAGAAGGAGAAGCACTCCTCTGAACCATCCTACGTGAGCTGGTAAGGAGATTACACCTATACTGTACCGCCACCGTTTCAGAGCTGGACCATAAGAGTTAGGGCAAGCCTCAAGGAGCACTCAATGCAACAGACACTGGGGCAATTAAACCTTCGCTTCGCTGCCCATCAGCTCTAATTAGGCCAAAGACTTTTAGCCCTGTCAGCTTTACTAGTGCCATAGTAAGAGACAAGAGAGAGACATTGTAACCAGGCCATAGCAAGCCCGCAGTGCTACCTCACAGTCAATAAATTCTGAGGACCCTGTCTGAGTTATGCCCAGTGATAACAGCCAAAGTTAGTGATCCAGGCAATCACATGTTTCTGGTGCTCTAAAGACAGATCACTTATACCTGCCAGCGTTGCTTTCTCACTCTCCTAAGTGCATGGTCTGGTTTACATCTCTGCACTCCACCGACCCTAATGTGTGCATATCACCTTATGTAAGACAGACTCATTTGCAAAGCTTGTCCTGTCTGCTACAGGGACACTCGACAGTTAATGCCTTGCCTTGTGAGAGGATATCCACTGTAACCCAATACCTTTTCCATAAGCTGTCATTACGCTGGCCTATGCCAATTACCAATTTCAGTTATCTGTAACTGGCTTCCATATACAAGGTGATTTTTGTGATTCATCTAAACTTATGCTTGGATTTCTTGGGATTGTGTGCAGAGTCATAGACTCCCTTATTTCAGTTCATATCGCCATATAGTGGCTCATTAGTATACTGTTTGAACATTCCTGAATCAGGTTTTTCTAAATGATATTTCGAGTATTGATGTTCCCAAAAGCACTTATGTTGATGTTGTGATACATTCATGTCTACCATGCGAATGATATGTGATATTAAGTAATGTGCCTTTCTGACATGTGCCAGATTTACTAACCAGCAACTCAAGTTACTTGAAATGGTGACTACCCTTTTTCCCTGTTCAATAAACTTGTCACCGTCAATTTGTATTTTTCCTTTATCTGTGGGGTCCTCCTTGGGGTGCCCATCCTCCTGTCACAGGCTCCTGCGGAAGAAGCCGCGAGAGGTCCCAAATCAGCAAGCGTCATCTGCAGAAAGCAGGTACAACTCTATGCCATCACCGGGGTGATATTACGACTTGGCGTCACGAACAGGATTACAGATACCCTTGTGAACGGCGAGATGTTGCAGCCGCAAGACGCACCAGATGCGGGAGAACAACCGCAGCCCGCGGACTCTTTCTAAAGCCGCAGAAGAGCCCCTGAAGCACCCAACCCAGCACCATCAGTGGCGGTAATGCCAACTGCACCGATCACCATTCCCTATTACTTTGGGGCCCAATGGCTTCCGACATACTTGGGTGATACCACTGACAGGGGACCAGCTCTTTCAGGGAATTCAAGGAAAAGCTACACTCAATGTTCCGATTATACATGCTGAGCGAGGAGCAATACGCAGAGATTGTCATTGGCCAGCTAAAAGGCTCTGCGCTACAGGAGGCCCGATCATGGTCGGATATGGACCAAAATCAGCTGAAGGGATCCTGAAGAAACTGGCCAGCATCTTTAAATCCCAGTCCATCGCAGAATTGAAGGGGTGACTATTGTCAAAGTTGAAACATTGCTATGCATTGTCCTTGGTCCCGGACAGAATTGAGGACAATTATGTCTGAATTCCCCGATCCCAGAAAGGATCTAGCCGCATGTCAGAGGTTTATTAGAGAATTAGGCAACGCCACCGAACCCACAAACAAAGATTGGCGGACAGTGCTACGGGCATGTTTGCCCTCCAATATTGACCCTGTGAAATTCATTGCTGATTGTAAACTAGACGCAGAAGTACCTCTCACTGATGAATACACTCAGGAGAATGTACAACAGATCAATCTGCAGTTAGGAGTATATTTCCCTACTGTTGTCAAGTGGAATAAAATCTTTTCCATAAGACAAAAAGAAGGTGAAACTGCTTTTGAATATTTCCATCGAGCACTGCAGGAAATGGCTAGATACACTGGGGTCGAGGACATTAAGGAAAATGTACATCATAGAGAGGTAGCTGTGTCCGTATTAATGGATGGCTTAAAAGAAACGTTGAGAACAAGGGTACAAACCACTCAACCTAACTGGAGAGGTATTTCGGTGGCTGCATTAAGAGGGTCCGCTATCGAGCACGATCGGAACATCATTAAGCACAGGGAGTCACAGGGGGATAAGCTGATGACCGTAAGTATCAAAGCCCTGACAACGAAGCCACATCAGCCAAAACCCCAGACCCCTGATGGTAAGTCGTATGTAGTAAAATGTTATAATTGCCAGAGGGAAGGACATTACGCACGGAACTGTAATTATAAAAGCAACGTATACCGACCCCCTTGACCAGAACATGACTCACAGCATAACACACATAATTGGGATCAGGGATCGCATAGGAGGAATTATGAGCCACATGCAGGGGAAACAAGGAGGTACCCACCTAGGAGGGACTGGCAGACCTCTGGAAATTCTCAGCTACCCCCCTCACATATTGTAGCTGCCAGCGCGCTGCGGGAGGGTCACAACATACAATAGGGGTTAGGCCACACCTGTAGTCTGCAGCCAGTGAAGTTGATTGCTAGCCTTGGAAATGAACCCGAGGTTACGGTTGATGTAGCTGGTAGATCACTACCTTTCCTTGTAGATACAGGGGCGGCCAGGTGAGTGTTAAATTCAACGGTAGGTATGAAAACCACGGGTAAAACAATTTCAGCAATGGGGGTGACAGGAATAGTGCAACACTATCCTTTAAGTGAACCAGCGGAGATTACGATAGGGCCTTTACAGACCAAGCACTCCTTTTTGCTAGCTGCATCGGCTCCGACTAATCTACTTGGGAGAGATTTATTGTGCAAGATGAGGTGTGTCATATATTGTACTCCTGAGGGTGTCTTCTTAGATATACCCGAGAATCACGTCCAGGAAGTGCAGGATATGTTAGACACCCCACAAAGGTTAATGTCACACTCTACTGTTATAGACAGGTGTCCATCCAAGGTAGAGGAAATGATCTCCCAGATACCGGAATCCCTCTGGACCAAAGATGGACAAGACACTTGTAAATGTAGCTCCTGTAGTAGTGCAAATAAAAGATGGTAGGATAGCTCCAAAAATCCCACAGTATCCTCTGAAGCCAGAGGTGGAATTAGGAGTGTACCCAGTCATAGAGCGCTTGCTACAACAGGGCATCCTAGTTAGGACGTCCAGCACTGCCAATAGTCCCATCTTCCCTGTGAAAAATAGTGGGGGGAGGGGTTACAGGTTAGTGCAGGATCTAAGGGGGATAAACAAGATAGTTGAGAGCCAATTCCCCGTAGTGTCAAATCCAGCTGTCATCCTCATGCAAATTCCCCCTACTGCGAAATTTTTCACTGTCATTGACCTCTGTTCTGCTTTCTTTTCGGTCCCTCTGCACCCTGACAGCCAATACTTGTTTGCATTCACATACAGGGGAGTACAGTACACCTGGACTCGCCTACCCCAAGGTTTCATTGACAGCCCAAGTATTTTCTCCCAGGCTTTGCATGACTGTTTACAATCCTTTCAACCTGAGAGCGGATCAGAATTAATACAGTATGTAGATGACTTACTGCTGTGTTCAGATTCACTCGAGTCGTCCTTGAAAGACACGAAACAGCTTCTGTTTCACCTTTCTAATACGGGACACAAGGATTCAAAGGATAAGTTACAGTTGTGCCAGACCAAGGTAAAATATTTGGGACATTGCTTGACACAAGGACTGAGACACCTCACCGCTGATAGAATACAGGCGATTCGCGACATGACTCTACCACAAACCCAGCAGCAGATCCGCACTTTCCTTGGAATGTGTGGGTACTGCCGAAACTGGATCCCAGGGTTCTCCATACTGGCTTTACCTTTGCAGGAAATGGTCTCCTCGAACAAACCAGATCGGATTTCGCACACAGATGAGTCCCAACTGGCATTTGAGAGACTTAAACAATGCCTATCACAGGCACCTGCATTAGGCATGCCAGATTATGGGAAACCTTTTGAGTTGTACGGTACGGAAAGTGCTGGGTGTGGATATGGCCAGGAGTCCTCAGGACTCTGGACAGATGGACAAGGTAAGCCAGTAGCCCCCAGAGCATATCTTCCAAGCTTAGCTGAGGCGGCACACGGTCTGACTCATCTGGGCAAAGAGGGTATGTGTAAGCTGGTGAGAGCCTACTGGTGTGCGCCAGGATTCTCTTCTCATGCGGGTAAGAGAGCAATGACATGTCTTATCTGCTTGAGGAAGAATATTGGAAAGTCAATACCAACAGAAGCATCCCATATCCCGCCGACAGATGGCCCTTTTCAGGTAATACAAATTGATTTCATACAGTTACCACCCTGCAGAAATTTAAAGTGTGTGTTAGTTTGTATTGACGTGTTTTCAAATTGGGTAGAAGCGTTCCCCACTGCCACAAATACTGCTACATTTACTGCAAAGAAAATTGTGCAGGAATTTGTGTGTAGATATGGTATCCCTAGGATAATTGAAAGCGATAGGGGTACCCATTTTACAGGTGAAGTCTTTCAGGATATGTGCAGACTGATGGGAATTAATAGTAAGCTGCATACTCCGTACCGCCCATAGGCGAGTGCGAAAGTGGAAAGAGTAAACAGCACTATTAAGAACAAGTTGAGCAAAGTGATGGCTGAAACTGGATTGTTATGGCCAGAAGCTTTGCCACTTGTATTGTACAGCATCAGAACCACTCCCAGGTCCCCCCTTAACCTATCACCCTTTGAGATTCTTTTTGGTCGACAACCCCATGTAATAATTGACCCCCAGGATGATTTGAAATGCAATAATGAGGTGACTGTAAAATATATGGTTAAGATGAGCCAGCAGTTGAGGAATCAAAACAGCAATCTAAAGCTGGTGATTCCTGACCTACCAAACAGTAATTGTCATGACATTGAACCTGGGGATTATGTAATGATTCAAAATTTTCTACGCTCAGGATGCCTTATTGACCGGTGGGAAGGACCGTACCAAGTCTTACTAACCAGCACAACAGCATTAAAGGTTGCAGAGAGAGAGACTTGGGTCCACTCGTCCCACTGTAAGAAGGTCGCTGACCCAGAGAAAGCCCGTGACAAAGAGCAGAGTGTAGAGGAAATCGTATCACTGGAGTGCCTGTTCCGGGAAGGCTGAGAGGCAGGACTGTTGTCACGGCACCTGAGCACGGAGAACTACAAGACCAGAGGCGGTTGTCACACCAAATTTCTTTTTCCTTTTTATTGTTTTCTCCATCTCCCATTACCCTCCTCTCCCCCCCCCCCCCCTTCTTGCTCTCTTTTCTCCCCCCCCCCCCTTAACAAGATGGACTTACCCCAAGAGACTGCATTCCGGGTTTTCCTGTTGACCCTGTTGTTGACCAGAGCAGTCTGTTTTGGTGAGAGTACCAGAGAGGTCGAGAAAGGATCTGGAATGGGTTCTGATGGCAAGGACGGATCTGTAGAATTCCAAGAGCAACACATCCACCGAGCAAAGGCGAGTATCAGAAAACGATCTGGTAGTCAAGAAACTAGGAGGCACTGTGAAGGGTTATTGGCTGAGGAAAATTGTATTTGTAGAAACTGTGAAAACATAATTGAGGACGGGTGCATCCAGAGATGTCAGTCCAGCCTTAATATCAACATGGACCGTCATCCATTGAGTGATTATCACTCACTGGTGGGTAAGGTTTTAAACCAAACAGAATGCTGGGTGTGCTCACAAGTACCTCAAGGTCAGAGCAAGTCAGGACTAGTACCGTACCCTTTAGCAATAGATGAGGTACTTGAATTACGGGGTGGGAGACCGGTGGACAAGAAATTTAATATTTCTAGGCCCCCTAGTTTGAAGCCCCACCAGTACCATGTGGATAGATCCTTAGTATGTTTCAACATTTCCAATTCCCGAAAGCCGGGAAATTGGGAAGTGACATGGAATAACCAAACCATGGCATTTTCACACAGAGCCGACAGAATGCCCGTAGATTCTGAACTTATACGCCAAATAGCCGACGGTGGAAGGTATTTTCAGTACAGGTATACTCTAGGAAGTAGGACCATGCGGGTTGGAGAAGTATTACCAGGGTACTGTGCGCATATCATACAGCTGTGTACTGAACAGATGAGAGAGTTAGGAATAGGATTTTTCACTTGGAAAGTTTGCAATATGGTAATGTCATATTCTGTCCCATATGTTCTCCCCGATGATGCATATTTCATATGCGGGAGAAAGGCGTATAAGTGGCTTGCCCCAAACTCAGAGGGATTGTGTTACATTGGAAGAGTGTTGCCAGAGGTTATGACCATAACCCATAATAAGATGAAAGATGTTCACCGCAATGCTCAAGCTCCTTACACTCATACTCACTATGAACACATCGTTAAGAGACACCTCATAGATAGGACAGAGCACGCAGCCTCTGATTTGATCCACAAATCCACCGGGATTCAATTCCTTCTCGCGTTAGACATCACCCGTACCGCCAGAGGAATTATAAATTATAGGTATATCCATGCGCTAGCGAACCTGATAGATAATATCACCGAGATGTATGATGACACCTTCAGGTATACAGGGAGGGAGTTTCAAGCTTACAAAACAGAACTGATCCAGCACAGGATGGTTCTAAATTATATCACAGCAGTGACAGACGGGTACTGTGTCACCTTGGCAACTCAGTATGGTGTGAAGTGCTGCACGTACATTACAAACAGCACTGATGACCCAACCGAGGTCATAGATCAAAAGATGGACGATATCTTGCAGTTGAAGTGGGAGTTCCGGAGGAGACACAACCTTACCCTTACTGCTGTGAGTAATGAACTGACCGGCAGGGTCTCATGGTTGAACCCACGCAATTGGTTCTATGGTTTAGGAGAATGGGCTCAAAATGTTATCGTGAGTGTAGGAAAGTTTCTCCTTTGTATCCTGGGAGCTGTCATAATGATTGGTTTGATATTTAGATGTGTTGGAATTTTAACGCGGCGCAAGCACGGTACCAAAGTGATGAGTTTGAGGAGCGGGGGCATTGGTACAACAACTGATTTAATTTATGACCCATCAATAGAGACAATGTTGTGATAAGACGTGATTCCACGGTACGTTTCTTTCACCCGTTTTTCCTCTGTTTTCCCTCAGCAAAAATACACCCATCCAGAAAAGACTTTGATGAACACTCTCAGCAAAAATACACCCATCCGGACAAGACTTCGATCAACACCCAAGAACGATTGCACAAATGTTATGTGATTGTATTTGTGATATGTGTCTTATCTTCATCTCTACAACCTTCAGGTAGTGACACACATAGTCGACAGGTGATATCCACATATTAGCATTCACATATGTTCCCCCTCCATGTATCATCAACTAAATGTGCACCCCATTTGTTGGAACCAGAAGCCGAAAAGAGCTTGGTAGTGTTTGTTGGCCCACTTACAGACCCTTAATACGGGATGAGAAGGATTTAATGTATACTTCGCAATACCTCGAAGCTTATCTAGAACATATACGGCACGATGATACATGCCCCTCAGACATGGATTTCATACATACATGCATTTACTATCCCACTAGGTCATACATTTCCCGCCTACACCTCTCCTCCTACCATCCAATTATTTTATGGATAATGTATTGCATATTTTTATCCAACCATCTGTAGATATTGTATTGTATATTTTTCTGTTTAATGTTTAGATAGTGGCAGTTATTGTTGACTGCCAAAGGGTGGACTGTCAAAGTTGAAAAATATTGTAATGCATACACCATGTACTAACCCCATGCACATGCCCGCTGCGCGTGCACTCAGTCTGCCGTGCGTGCACATATCGGCAATTTGCGTAAAGTAGCTCCCCACGGCCATGCGCCTTAGCGCGTGGTATGCGCATTTACGGTAGAGTTTGTGAACGCATAGAGGGTTATTAGAACATTACATATTTAACCCAAATAGTGCATTTTGTACCCATACTCCCCTACACCACATCAGCGAGTATCAATAGTTTAAACAGTTCCAGGACTAAGGGATTCGCCTTTGCATGATAGGAAGGGTCAGATAAAGGTTGGAAGGTGATGTCTAGTATCCAGCTGTAGGGTATTTTGAGGGTAACATTCCGGTGTTGGTTAGAGAAAGATCGCATGTTCCTGCGTATAGTTATGTGCAAAAGTAGAATATAGATATTCACTGTATTTACTGTATATTATACATGCGGCGGGAATCCAGAGGATACCACCCACTAGAGCAGTTGGGGAAAGACATCGCCCACCTATTCAAATCCACCTATGACCTCTTCTGTAATGTAAAGACACATCCCTGTGTCCAATGGACAATGAGATTACAGTGACCATTGTATTGTGTATGTAAGTTGTGTATAAAAAGACCGTTGTTGCCTGGCCGGTCAGAAGACTCTGAACGCTTTCTATCTGACTAGCGGAGGACCGGCCGGGTTGCGCTTGCGAACATTCTCACGTATGTACATTCTCTGTAGCCATTACTCTGTTTTAGATTTACTTGTTAGCCTGTAGTGTATGATTTGTACTGTGTTACCTTTTGAAATAATCCACAAGTGGCCTTAGAACCCTGTGGTTTCAACTACAAATCGGTGTTGTGTCTTCACTTTCCTGCAAGGGTCTTAGAGTGTATTTATCTGTAAAAGGTGTATAGGTATTGATAAGGTGTACGCACTGCGGGTACTTTATACCGTCAGCGCTGCTTAAGGTTTAAGGTATAACATCGTTGCAGTACTTTGCTGCTAAGGGTTTAAAGTGTAATCAAATCGTTACATTGTATCATTAACTAGGTTTAAAGGTTATCAATTGTGTGTGCGTACGCTGTACACTCAGCGCGGCATGTGTACGCCAAGTACGTACCACGTGCAAGGACTCTGTACGCAAATAGCGTACAAAGTGCGTAGCACGTGTTCAGTCTAGCGGCCATAGCGGCTCCACGGTAATAGTGTATCTAGAGGTATAGCTTTTCGGTCTAAGATAATATCGGCATTATCACTATACGCCCGGAAACAGCAAATGTGGGAATCCTTGCGGGATTTTGCTTTGGGACTACAAGAGGCAATGCGGGCAATTCAAGCTAGAGCTCCGCGAGAAGTAGAACACGTTGACGAAACATTGACTGACCTGTTTATTGAAGGGGCCAGGAGCGAAGCAACAACTTATGCTTGGATTTCTTGGGATTGTGTGTAGAGTCAGAGACTTATTTCAGTTCATACCGCCATATAGTGGCTCATTAGTATACTGTTTGAACATTCCTGAATCAGGTTTTTTTCGAGTATTGATGTTCCGAAAAGCACTTATATTGATGTTGTGATACATTCATGCCTACCATGCGATTGATATGTGATATTAAGTAATCTGCCTTTCTTACATGTGCCAGATTTACTAACCAGCAAGTCAAGTTACTTGAAACGGTGACTACCCTCTTTCCCTGTTCAATAAACTTGTTGTCACCGTCAATTTGTATTTTCCTTTATCTGTGGGGTCCTCCTTGGGGTGTCCATCCTCCTGTCACAGGCTCCTGCGGAAGAAGCCGCGAGAGGTCCCAAATCAGCAAGCGTCATCTGGAGAAAGCAGGTACGACTCTACACCATCACCGGGGTAATATTACAGATATATGAAGAAAGTTATATGCAGTGTAAGTGATATGTAATGTGAGTAATGTATAGTCTAAACTAAATGTATTGTATGTGATTTGCAATGTAAACAATATGTTTACAAGGGGCAGGAGATCGACGCTGGCATTCCGACCGTAAGAACAGCTGGCGGGTTAGGTTTAGGGATGGGAAGGGTGGGTTAGGTTTAGGTACCACACGGGGGGTTTGGGTTAGGCTGCGGTGGTGGAGTAGGTTAGGGTTAGTCTATGAGGAGGGGGGTTAGGCACCCCCGGGGTGGGAGTTAGTGTTAGACTGCGTGGGAGGGACAGGTTTAGGCAGTGGGGATGGAGGGTTAGGTTTAGGCACCTCCGGAATGTGGTTAGGGTCCGGCACTAAGGGGGGAGGTTAGGGTTAGGTTGCGGGAACAGAGGGTTAGGGGGTTGGGTAGAGGGGGAAATAGCCTCTATTCTCTCCTGTTGCTATTTCATACATCGGGATCCCGTGCACCGGCATTAGATACTGATTCCGTAAGGAGAATGCTATGTACTGTAAATGATATACAGTATAAGTGATATGCAGTGTAAGTGATGTACAGTGTAAGTGATATGCAGCATATGTGATATACAGTGTATTGATATGCAGTGTAAGCGATGTGCAGTGTAAATGATTTGCAGTGTACTGTGTTGTGTATGCCAGAGTGGATTGGGTGGGAAATTTCCGGGTGCCATTAGCTGGAAGCAGTTGTACTACACAGAGGTGCTGGCTCCAGTTGCAGACGGTAAGCTATCCAACCCTGCTCCCAGGGACAGTTACATATAGTACCTGCCCCCCCCCCCCCCGGCCTCCGGAGCATATCCTACCACTCCCCCCATTCTCCCCCCCTCCCAAACTCTGAACATACCCTATCCCCTGAACTCGGGAACATACCCTACCCCCCAGCAGTTTCAATGGTGCGATCAATGATGGCGTACAAAGCATGATTGCAGAGTCTGTAGACACTGAAAGTGGGCATCTCAGTTCTTGCTAATTTAGAAGCACGTACGTACACCAAGGATGGGCACTGTAGCATCATTAGCCGCAGACACAATTGAATGCCCGGGAGGCTCCCGAAAATCATTGGTGCTCCCAGCCCCCCGGAAAGGTGGGCAAGTGTCCCACTTTACCTTCCAGCCCTCTACACCTACCTAGGCCGCCCATGATAGAGTACAAGTGGGCCGTCTAAGGTAGACTCAACGACGCGATTCGCGCTGATGATTTAATTGTGATGTCTCACCTCCTGGACAGCCCACCTTCCCACTGTCCATGCCCCCTATGCAACCCCCTTCTGGAGGAGGGAGCAGCACATTAGGTAAGTATGATGGAAGGCTGTAACTGTGTCCAGTTGAGAGATACCACCCCCCTCAACAGACCCCATCCCCTCCACTGACCCCGCCCCAATTAGGGCTGCTTCATTAAATTTTCCCGGGCTGGTTTTTCATCCCAACCCGCCCCTGGCCATGGGCAACTTCTCCACTGGCTTACTTCACTCTTTTCACTGCTTAGTACATCTCCCTCCTAGGCAGTTGAGGGGGCGCGCCCACCCCCAAAGGCTATCCTGGGTACCTGTGTATGGCTGCTCTTGTCTAGTCTCCACTGACATCACGGCATCACGCAACACTCAAGGGATTGGTTGCCATGGGCAACTTCTCCACTGGCTTACTTCTCCACTCTTTCCACTGCTTAGTAAATCTCCCACCTAGGCAGGTGAGATGGCGCGCCCTGTGTATGGCTGCTCTTATAAACAATAACCTATTGTTTTAATAATATAATTAAGTTGTGACTGAGGGGAGTTTATTCCCCTGGGTCACACGTTTTGTTTTTTACTCTTTTGGGATAATGGGCAGGTTTCAGTCCATTATATGGACACAGTGGTGGCAAAGATGCCAGTCCAGGGGTCTCAAGCTTGTAAATGAACCCTGCAGTGCCTTTCAGCATTGGCTTTTTGCTGCACCCCCAACAGTATCTAGGTAGAAAGACAATAGGTCTACACTACATGTTTTCCAACTTTTGCTTGATTTGCCGTCCATGTGGACTAGTAACCTTGCCCGAAGCTCAGAGAGCAAACTTTATCTCTCTCCAAGGCTTGATACATCTGCCCCCTAAATCTCGATTTCTGCTATTTTTGGAGTTATCTCTCTGCCAACACAAAGCCAAATAAAACCAAAACTAAATAAGTGATACTGGCTTTAGATAGAAAAGAAACGTTGTCATCTGGAGGGAAGTTATCGGCACCGTGACCTCTAGTAACAGCCAATCACTATCAGCATAGTTGGCAAACATCCAAATCAATGCTGTGACACCGCGTTACATGCCTATTTGCCACATCTTCCTGGGTGTCGCGCACTAACAAAAGGTTCCGCTCACTCTGGTAATGACTTTCAGCCAGCGATGGCTATGAGGAGGTGTGGGTGACTCTGGGATGGCTGGGGAATGTTCATCAGGGGATACAGTGATGAGGACTGCTTGACTTGGTGATATTTCATGGCAGGTGATAGTCACATGGAGATAAGAAGGAAAGGTGTGATCATGATGTTTATCTGTGGATGTCTTCCACACTGCGAGGTCCACGCATTCCCTCCTTACAGACACAACAGACAAATTGATGAATGCAAGTATCAGTCTACAGCAGTGGTTCCCAAATTTTCTTGAATCACAGCACCGTAGAGCAGTGGCGTCTCTAGAGGGGTGCGGTCCGCACATAAGTGTCACACTCCGAGGTAGTGAAAGGAGCCAGGTGCTGCACTGTGACATTACGGGAATGCTGGGTATGCCACAGAAATTATAAAAAGAAGGTAATTCCCCTCTCGGTGAGGTCACACCCCGAAAATGCTAAAAATGATGGTGCATCAGGAAGGTGCAATTTTTGGTTTTAAAATGTCATTGTGTCCTGCCTTCCTCAGTACACTGAGATGGGTGGTGCTTAATGAGGGAATTTCCCAGCCCACTTGTGCACCACGTCATCAAGCACTTCCCCTTTTCCTACCTCGCCTTCACTACTCCATGAAGCAAAGTAGGAAAAGCAGAAGAGTAAAACTATCTTGTAATATCTATACTATTTTGACCAATTGCTAATTTGAATCCTTATCTTTTGTCAGTTACTTAAAATAGCATTACAGAATTTTTTTTTTAATGCAAGTTAAACACAAGACTGCAAATGCAAACTGATATAGATTTGTTTATACAATGATTTCAATACATTATTTATTATTAGAGATGAGCAGGTCGTTTCCCTAGAACTGGATCGACCCGAACTTTGCAATCCGAGTCCGGGTCTGAGTTTGACTCGGGACTTCCCACCTTACTCGGATCCCAGATCGAGGCTGAACGCCATCATCCCGCTGTTGGATTCTAATGGCTTTTGGATTCTATAAAAGTCCCCGGTGATCGGCGCCATCTTCGCTACGGCTGTGGAGGGTGTACTGGACGGACTTCTCAGTACTGCGTTGTCTGGCGTGGAGCGGGTACTCAGTCTGCAGTATCTGAAAGGGCTTAAAGTGGTCCTGGAGAGGTGGTGGAACTCATTTACCCCCGAGCACCTAAGTTCCCCCCCCCCCCACACACACACACACACACATTAAGCGGAGCCATTGCTGGTATTTTTTCGTCACCCTCCTGCAAACTATGAATTGGTGTCCTACTTCCCATACTGTATCAAGGGACATTGATCTCACAAAGAAGCAGCATGGTCACACAATAGTACCCCCAATTCAAATGACACCACACAGTAGCACAATCTTATTCACATTACACCGCATGTATTGCCCGATTCATATTACACAAAATAGTAATGCCTCTTATTCAGTTTATGTTACTGAGTAGTGTCCTTTATTCACATTGCACTACACAGTGGTACCCTTTATACATGTTACGCCACACATTTATGCCCCTTATACACAATTCCCACAGTAGTAGTGCCCCTTACACATAATGCCCACGGTTGTAGTGCCCCTTATACATAATTACCACAGTTGTGCCACTTATACACATAATGCCCACAGAAGTGCTGCTTATATACAAAATGCCCACAGTAGTAGTGCCCCCTTATGCATAATGACCACAGTGTGCCCCTTATACAAATTTATGCCTTTGTCACTCCAGCAGATCACCGCCTGTGTCCCTCCAGGAGCTCCATGTGTCACGATCCGGGTATCTGGACGCCATTTCTTACCCATCAGATGCCTCCTAAGGCTGGCTCAGCGCTCCAGGACCGGATCCCATCTGTTATTCTGATGTGTACATTCCTGTATCCTCTCCTGTCACTCTGGGACGCTGTCACAGTAAACGCCATATTACACCTGGCATGGCGTCTCCCGCGGCCTCCGCCGCCGTCCCTGAACTTCTGCATGCAGAGTGTCTGAGTGGCGATTACGTCAGCCGCGGCCTCCGCTGTGTCCGCGTGGTTGGATGTGCATCTGTCAGCCTGGCGCCTCCTGTCTCCGGTGGCCGGCGCCGCCATTACTGTTTTCATTACCACATGGATTACAAACCAAACTTCCCTCCAAGTGTCTGCATGGGCGCAGCCATCTTGGATTCTGTCAGCTGATCATTTCCACCAATCTGTTCTCAGTATTGATAATCTGCATAATTGCCTAGCCAATCCCTTCCTTGCTGCAGGTATAAATACACTGTGCCTGAGCAAGGAAGGCGTCAGTGCTTTGGTTGTCAAACCTAGTTCCTGTTTGTCTCTCTCCTGTGATTGTCTTCCAGGTTCCAGCTCCTGTCTCAAGACTTCCACCATAGAGACCCGCACCAGCATTCCACCTGCGGTGTAGCCTGACTCTCCAATCCATTGTGGATTCATCTGTTTCCAGCTACAACATTACCTGCTTCCAGCTCAGCTTCCAGCAGAGTACAGCTTCCCTTAAAGGGCCGGTGTCCTTTCTACACTTTACCACTCTCCACCGGTATTATTATTTCTCCGCTCTCAAGTTCTACATTTCAGTTCATATTTCATCGCTCCCAAGTTCATTTATTATTTAACTGGTTCCAGCCAGTATCCACTCCGTGCTAACAACAGTCTGGTTCCAGCCAGTATCCACAGCAGCTGTTTTATCTTCAGCAACCCAGCTTTTCCTGGAACACCAGCTGGCACAATCCTGGGTTATCTCCATTGCTACAGTCGGGCCTGGTAAGGACTTTCCATCTAGAAGATCATAAGAACTATCTCACACTACCAGTGCCCTGTGGCTCCTGCCATCCTGTAGTTCCCAGGAACTGTATTTATTCTTTGCTGACTTTTACGTTTTCTTTTACTGCTGCTGTGTTGCGGAGTTGTCATAATAAACATCATTGACTTTTATCCAAGTTGTCGTGGTCACGCCTTCGGGCAGTTATTATTCATGTTACTTACATGTCCAGGGGTCTGATACAACCTCCCAGGTTCCGGTACATCTCAGCCCCTACAACTGAGGCTGCCTCCCGTCAGCTCAGGCCCTCAGTTGTGACAGTAAGCACTGACCTAATGAATCCAGCCGGAGACCAGGATCAAGCGGCCAGGCCGATGCAAGAACTGGCAGCCCGACTAGAACATCAGGAGGCTGCACAGGGCCACATCATCCGCTGTCTCCAGGATCTCTCTACTCGGCTGGATGGGATTCAGACAACTCTCCGTGGATCAGGCGCGTCTGGTGCGTCAACCACAGTGACTCCAGCTATAACCCCACACTCCTTACCCATTTCTGCTCCACGTCTTCATCTTCCAACGCCAGCAAAATTTGACGGATCTCCAAGATTCTGCAGGGGATTTCTCAACCAGTGTGAGATTCAGTTTGAGCTACAACCTGGCAATTTTCCCAGTGACCGTACAAAGATTGCCTACATTATTTCTCTTCTCAGTGGCTCAGCCCTTGATTGGGCATCACCGTTATGGGAGAGGTCCGGCACCCTGCTATCTTCCTACACTGCCTTCGTGTCAACATTCAGGCGCATCTTCGACGAGCCAGGCCGGGTAACCTCAGCTTCATCCGAGATTCTCCGTTTACGCCAGGGGTCACGTACTGTAGGACAATATCTGATACAGTTCCAGATCCTGGCATCCGAACTGGCATGGAACGACGAGGCCCTGTATGCTGCATTCTGGCATGGCTTATCTGAGCGTATTAAAGATGAGTTAGCTACCAGAGACTTACCTTCTAAGTTAGATGAGCTAATCTCACTCTGCACGAAAGTTGATTTACGTTTCAGAGAGAGAGCAACTGAGCGTGGAAGATCATCTGCTCCAAAATCTTCTGCTCCTCCTCCTCGTCAACTGTCACCATCTAAAGATGAGCCCATGCAACTTGGCCGTTCCCGTTTAACTCCTGCTGAGCGCCGAAGACGTCTCTCCGAGTTTCTCTGTCTCTATTGTGCAGCTCCGTCTCACACCATTAATGCCTGTCCCAAACGTCCGGGAAACTCCAAATCCTAGCTCGCCAAGGAGAGGGCCGGCTAGGAGTAATGATCTCCTCTCCATCTCCTCAAGATTGTAATCTCCCAGTCTCGCTTCAAGTTGCTCAACGTTATCGGAACGTCATTGCCCTCCTTGATTCCGGAGCAGCTGGGAACTTTATTACCGAAGCCTATGTTAAACGGTGGTCCCTACCCACCGAGAGACTTCCTTCGTCCATTTCTTTAACTGCCGTGGATGGCAGCAAAATTTTTGATGCAGTTATTTCTTTAAGGACTCTACCAGTTCGTCTGAGAGTGGGAGTTCTTCATTCCGAACTTATTTCTTTTTTAGTGATTCCAAGAGCCACACATCCTGTGGTCCTGGGCCTTCCATGGCTCCGTCTTCACAATCCTACAATTGATTGGACGACTACGCAAATCCTGGCATGGGGTTCCTCCTGTGCTGAGACATGTTTGTTTAAAGTATTGCCTGTCTGTTCTTCCTCCCCCAGGTCGTCTGATGTTCCACCTCCTCCATATCAAGATTTCACGGATGTGTTCAGTAAAGCTTCTGCTGATATCCTTCCTCCTCATAGAGAATGGGACTGTCCGATTGATCTCGTTCCAGGGAAGGTTCCACCTCGAGGCCGAACTTATCCGTTGTCTCTGCCTGAGACGCATTCTATGGAGGAATAAATTAAAGAGAACCTAGCAAAGGGGTTCATTCGACCTTCTTCTTCTCCAGCCGGCGCAGGCTTCTTTTTTGTAAAAAAGAAAGATGGTGGTCTGCGGCCGTGCATCGACTACAGAGGTTTGAACGACATTACCATCAAGAACCGTTATCCTTTACCCCTGATTACTGAGCTCTTTGACAGAGTTAGCGGAGCTACCATCTTTACAAAGCTGGACTTGCGAGGTGCATACAATCTCATCCGGATCCGTGAGGGTGACGAGTGGAAGACCGCCTTTAACACCCGTGACGGACATTATGAGTACCTCGTCATGCCCTTCGGATTGAGCAATGCTCCAGCTGTCTTCCAGCATTTTGTCAATGAGATCTTCAGAGACATTCTATACCGTCATGTCGTGGTCTATCTAGACGATATCCTCATTTTTGCCAACGATTTAGAGGAACATCGTTTTTGGGTTAAAGAGGTTCTGTCCCGTCTCCGTGTCAATCATCTCTATTGCAAATTAGAAAAATGCGTCTTTGAAGTCAAGTCCATTCCGTTTCTAGGGTACATTGTGTCCAGTTCCGGACTAGAGATGGATCCTGAGAAACTACAAGCAATCCAAAATTGGCCGGTACCCTTAACCCTCAAAGGGGTCCAGAGGTTCTTAGGGTTCGCCAACTATTACCGAAAGTTTATACGAGACTTTTCCACCATTGTGGCGCCTATTACTGCTTTCACTAAGAAGGGTGCTAACCCGTCCAAGTGGTCTGAAGAAGCCATGCAAGCATTTCATCTTTTAAAACAAAGGTTCCTCTCTGCGCCTGTTCTGAAACAGCCTGACATCGACTCTCCTTTCATCTTAGAGGTGGATGCCTCCTCCGTTGGAGTAGGAGCAGTGTTATCTCAGAGGGCTAAAGATGGCCATTTACACCCTTGCAGTTTCTTCTCCCGGAAGTTCTCCCCAGCTGAGCGCAACTATGCCATTGGCGACCAGGAGTTGCTAGCCATCAAGCTCGCTCTAGAAGAGTGGAGGTATCTGTTGGAGGGAGCTTCTCATTCAATCACCATACTTACAGACCACAAGAACCTTTTATACCTGAAGGGCGCACAATGTCTCAACCCTCGTCAGGCCAGATGGGCACTTTTCTTTTCCAGGTTCGACTTTAAACTCCAGTTCTGTCCGGGCTCTCAGAATCGCAAGGCCGATGCCCTTTCCCGCTCATGGGAGCAAGAAAATGAGTCAGAGTCTTCAGACAAGCATCCTATTATAAATCCGTTGGCATTCTCCACGGTAGGGATGGACTCTACGCCCCCATCAGGGAAAAGTTTTGTGAAGCCGATGCTAAGGAAGAAGCTCATGCATTGGGCCCATGCTTCCCGTTTTGCCGGACATACAGGTATCCAAAAAACCCTGGAGTTTATCTCTAGGTCCTATTGGTGGCCAACTCTGAAAAAGGACGTCTTGGAGTTTATTGCATCTTGCCCAAAGTGTGCCCAACATAAAGTATCCCGCCAGTCGCCTGCGGGGCAACTGGTTCCACTATCCGTTCCCCGTCGACCATGGACCCACTTGTCGATGGATTTCATTACAGACTTACCCATGTGCAACAAGTTCAATACCATCTGGGTGGTAGTTGACCGGTTCACCAAGATGGCACACTTTATTCCTCTCACCGGTCTTCCGTCAGCTTCCAAGTTGGCTCAAGTATTCATACAAGAGGTCTTCCGACTCCACGGTCTTCCTGAAGAAATTATCTCAGATCGAGGAGTTCAATTCACAGCCAAATTCTGGCGAAGTTTATGTCAAGTCCTCCAAGTCAAGCTAAAGTTTTCCACGGCTTACCATCCTCAGACCAATGGTCAAACCGAGAGGGTGAATCAGGACTTGGAGGCCTTCCTCCGCATCTATGTGTCCTCCTCTCAAGATGACTGGGTTCAATTACTTCCCTGGGCCGAGTTCTGTCATAACAACCAGTATCATTCTTCATCTGCTTCAACACCATTCTTCACTAACTTTGGATTCCACCCTAAAGTCCCTGAGTTCCAACCGCTTCCAGCAACTTCTGTTCCCGCAGTGGATATCACCTTGCATCAGTTTGCCAATATCTGGAAGAGCGTACGATCAGCTCTGCTCAAGGCATCGTTCAGGTACAAGAAGTTTGCGGATAAGAAGCGTCGAGCAGTTCCTGCTCTCAAGGTGGGTGATCGAGTATGGTTATCCACGAAGAATTTGAGGTTAAGAGTTCCCAGTATGAAGTTTGCACCTCGCTATATCGGTCCTTTCAAGATTGAACAAGTCATCAATCCTGTTGCTTACAGACTCCAGTTGCCTCCCTTCTTAAAAATACCCAGGACATTCCATGTTTCCCCGTTGAAACCGCTGATCTTGAATCGGTTTCATTCCTCACTTCCTCCAACTCCGAAAGTCCAAACTCAACGAGGCGTTGAGTATGAAGTGGCCAAGATCCTGGACTCACGTCACCGTTACGGTCAACTACAATATCTTATTGACTGGAAGGGTTATGGTCCTGAGGAACGTTCATGGACCAATGCTTCTGATGTCCATGCTCCTGCCTTGGTCCGGAGATTCCATTCCAAGTTTCCTCAAAAGCCAAAGAAGTGTCCTGGGGCCACTCCTAAAGGGGGGGGTGCTGTCACGATCCGGGTATCTGGACGCCATTTCTTACCCATCAGATGCCTCCTAAGGCTGGCTCAGCGCTCCAGGACCGGATCCCATCTGTTATCCTGATGTGTACATTCCTGTATCCTCTCCTGTCACTCTGGGACGCTGTCACAGTAAACGCCATATTACACCTGGCATGGCGTCTCCCGCGGCCTCCGCCGCCGTCCCTGAACTTCTGCATGCAGAGTGTCTGAGTGGCGATTACGTCAGCCGCGGCCTCCGCTGTGTCCGCGTGGTTGGATGTGCATCTGTCAGCCTGGCGCCTCCTGTCTCCGGTGGCCGGCGCCGCCATTACTGTTTTCATTACCACATGGATTACAAACCAAACTTCCCTCCAAGTGTCTGCATGGGCGCAGCCATCTTGGATTCTGTCAGCTGATCATTTCCACCAATCTGTTCTCAGTATTGATAATCTGCATAATTGCCTAGCCAATCCCTTCCTTGCTGCAGGTATAAATACACTGTGCCTGAGCAAGGAAGGCGTCAGTGCTTTGGTTGTCAAACCTAGTTCCTGTTTGTCTCTCTCCTGTGATTGTCTTCCAGGTTCCAGCTCCTGTCTCAAGACTTCCACCATAGAGACCCGCACCAGCATTCCACCTGCGGTGTAGCCTGACTCTCCAATCCATTGTGGATTCATCTGTTTCCAGCTACAACATTACCTGCTTCCAGCTCAGCTTCCAGCAGAGTACAGCTTCCCTTAAAGGGCCGGTGTCCTTTCTACACTTTACCACTCTCCACCGGTATTATTATTTCTCCGCTCTCAAGTTCTACATTTCAGTTCATATTTCATCGCTCCCAAGTTCATTTATTATTTAACTGGTTCCAGCCAGTATCCACTCCGTGCTAACAACAGTCTGGTTCCAGCCAGTATCCACAGCAGCTGTTTTATCTTCAGCAACCCAGCTTTCCCTGGAACACCAGCTGGCACAATCCTGGGTTATCTCCATTGCTACAGTCGGGCCTGGTAAGGACTTTCCATCTAGAAGATCATAAGAACTATCTCACACTACCAGTGCCCTGTGGCTCCTGCCATCCTGTAGTTCCCAGGAACTGTATTTATTCTTTGCTGACTTTTACGTTTTCTTTTACTGCTGCTGTGTTGCGGAGTTGTCATAATAAACATCATTGACTTTTATCCAAGTTGTCGTGGTCACGCCTTCGGGCAGTTATTATTCATGTTACTTACATGTCCAGGGGTCTGATACAACCTCCCAGGTTCCGGTACATCTCAGCCCCTACAACTGAGGCTGCCTCCCGTCAGCTCAGGCCCTCAGTTGTGACACCATGCCATGTATCCCTCCAGCAGCTTCCCCACCTCTCTTGTACTTCCAGCTCCCTCTCATCTTGTCTTCAAGATGCACATAACCTGCTCCTCCTCATGGCTCTTCTTCACTTCAGCAGCGGTGACAGCATGACATCACATATGCTCTGCCGGAAAAGGAAACCACTGGGGACCTGAGGAGGGGATGCATGCTGTCCAACAGACACAGCGTGTGTGAGTACCAGGAGGGGTGGGCTGTAAATGGAGGAGGACCATAGAGCCACCAGGACCTGAGGAAGGGGGAGATGCCTGCAGCTCATCAGTAACACTAGCACCACCTGCATCATCTATTGATGTAGGTGATGGGGCAGTTTTTTTCTGTTGGGATTACTGTGCAGGTCAATGGAGGTGGAGGAACTAGTTCCCCCTACTATTACAGGTGGTGGAACTCGGTTCCACCTCGTTCCCCGGCACTTTAACCCCTGGAGGGGTGCTCTGTCTGCTGTATCTGAAAGGAATGCTCTATCTGCTGTATCTGAAAGGGGTGATCTGTCCATCCAGTGTAAAATGAAAATAATAAAAGCTAAAAACAAAGAGCCTAAAAACATAATTCATTTTTAATTTATTTTCATAAGTACTGTGACACCGCCGGTCTGACCGCAGTATATTATTTCGCACTCATACACTTATTGTGTAACGCTTTTGGTGAAAGTCAACCGCAGTGTACGATCACTATTTCTGATCCACACACGTATTGTGTGATGCTGTGGGTGAAGGTGGTACCACAGTAATATATTTTATTTCCTACTCATACACGTATTGCACGACACTGTTGATGAAGGTCAACCGCAGTGTTCAATTACTATTTCTGACTCATACACGTATTGTGTGACACTGTTGGTTTGTGCTGTACCCCGCTTCATTCGTGTTTGTGGATAGATAATGGAGGACGAACAATTGAGAGGGGAGCAGGAAGCACATATTAGTGGTGCAGGTGCTGCCACCAGTCATGACGATACAAGTCTGTCAGCGCCATCTACTGAGGCAGATGCCCAGGGGCATAGAGAGCTTAGGCCAGGGTATGTAAAATGATTTAATTTTAGAGTGGTAAAGAAACAAAAATCAAAAGGAAAGTTAGCTGCAGAGACAGTAAGACAAACTGTGCATTCAGAATCAGAACCATCAGACATTCTTGAGGAACGTTTAGGGGTGTCGACATCAGCTATGTGTGAGTGTGACATTTCTCACATTGTCCTCATAAAGAAGCCTCTTTCATCTCCTTCCACCTTTTCTGAAACATCTGCACATGTGGGGAGCAGTACAAGTAAAAATGGTGATGATGAGGAGGACATAATAGAAATTGAGGCTTTGTGTGTGGAAGTGGAACAGGATGAGGGATATATGTGTGTACTACTACAATCTGATACTGATGATGTTGTTTGTGTAAGTCAGCCACCGGTGGCTGCAGTTGCTGACCGTGATAAAAAGAAAGCCATTGCAATGCCTGGGCATAAAACCAAAAAAAGCCACCTCTTGGGTGTGGGATTATTTTTACCCCAATCCTGACAAAGTTTGTGAAAGCATCTGCTCCATTTGTGAGGCCAAAGATGTAGGAACTTTAGCCATCTAGTCACCTCCTCCATGTTATGTCATTTGTGGCGAAGACATGAAATTTATTGTACAAGATTATAATGTAATTAACACCCGTATCATCAACATACTCAGAGTCATTACTTTTCGGAGGTCGTCCTTCTAAAAAATTGTCCTGTGGGGGCCCAAACAAACCAATCATTTCATCCATAAGTGACGGGCATTGTCGCTGATATGCTTGTTTTGTTAAACTGTGCATGTCCTGTTTAATGTATACAACATAAGGGTGGGTGGAAGGCCCAAGGACAATTCCATCTTGCACCTCTTTTCTTTGAATTATTGCTGTTTGGAGCATTGCTGACTGTAATGACAAACCTTTGTGTCAGGGCCGTAACTAGGTGTGTGCCAGTGGTGCCTGGCACACAGCGCATATGCACTGTGGGTGCAGGACCACCGGCAACACATGCTTGGCCACTCAGTCACCGCCGCACTGTGGGGTCCATCCATCTGCCTCCCCACCCGCTGTATTGCCCTGCTACCTCTTCACACATGGGTAGCCAGGCAGTGCTGCAGATAAACTTCATGCTGGCTCCACCCCCCCATCTCCATCCCGGCTCCCCCTTCTGCCCCCCAGCGTCTTCTGGGAGAGGTGACATCTCTTCCAGCCCTCTTCCAGTGCCTTGTGCCGCAATGAGCTGCTGCGTTTGGGCAGAAAGAAGAGGAGGACAGATAAAGCTGCTCTGAAGCCAAACGTAAGTATGACACACAAACTCTTTCTTTTTCTTTCTTTCTTTCTTTCTTTCTTTCTTTTTTTCTTTCTTTCTATTTTTTTCTTCGTTCTCCCTCTCTTTCAGGGCTTTATCTGGCATAATGTGTAAAAGGGGGCTCTACCTGCCATCATGTGTAAAAGGGGGCTCTACCTGCCACAATGTGTGACGGGGGCTCTACCTGCCATCATGTGTGACAGGGGCTCTACTTGGTGTAATGTGTAAAAGGGGCTCTCTCTGGTGTAATGTGTGTAAGTGGTGCTACTGTGCGGTGTAATTTGAATAATGGAGACTACTGTGCAGCGTGTTATGAACTGGTATTATTTTGTGGCCACGCCCCTTCCCCATGAAGCCATGTGCCTATGGCGAGCACTGGCCCTATTTTAAATATGGCGGGCAGCGCCGATGCTGTTTTATGGGCATATGCCTAGTTATGGCATTGATTTGTATAGTTTATTAAACTGCCACCCTGTCTGCCCCTGCAGTGCCATTCTGTCTCCTAGATGTGCCACGCTGGAAATTTAAGCGCCACATGTTCGTGCCGCCCACTGCTGTCACTTAGCTTAGTCATCCAGCTACCTCGGTGCGACCTTTTGACCTAAACTGGATGAAAACAATATTTGGGATCATTCCGAGTTGATCGCTAGCTAAATTCGTTCGCAGCGCAACGATCAGGCTAAAAATCATCAGTTCTGCGCATGCGTATGCAGCACAATGCGCACGCGCGACGTACGGGCACAACGAACGATGCAGTTTTGCACAGGGTCTAGCGATGCATTTCAGTCGCACTGGTGGCCGCAGAGTGATTGACATGAAGTGGGTGTTTCTGGGTGTCAACTGACCATTTTCAGGGAGTGTGCGGAAAAATGCAGGCGTGGCTGGGCGAACGCTGGGCGGGTTTGTGACGTCAAATCCGGAACTGAACAGTCTGAAGTGATCGCAAGCGCTAAGTAGGTTTTGAGCTACTCTGAAACAACACTAACATTTTTTGTAGCCGCTCTGCGATACAACCGTTCGCACTACTGCTAAGCTAAAATACACTCCCAGTGGGCGGCGGCATAGCGTTTGCACGGCTGCTAAAAACTGCTAGCGAGCGATCAACTCGGAATGACCCCCATTGTGAGCTGTGAGGTGCTCAGAATAGACTGGAAATGAGAGGAAATGAATGTTATTGAGGTTAATAATACTGTAGGAACAAAAACACCCCCAAATTCTGTGATTTTAGCTGTTTTTATGATTAAAAAAAAAACACAGATCCAAAACACAAAGGAGAGACAGGTCCAAAACAAGAACCCAGAACCTGAGATTTGGGCTGGCGCACACCCCTATGTATTATGTATCTCATGTGATGATAGCAGTTCTGACTGATACACAGCTCAGAGGCCCGGCAGCACTGTATACAGTATCTCTGCATCCGATGAATAATTTGTATTAGTAATAAGGTATCATACAAGGTCCTTGTGGTTCTCTCTTTCCGCAGGAGCATTGTAGATGTAAGAGAGAGAACATCGTCCTGCTGAGGCTACTGGGGAGAAGATGATGCATGTTGTGCTCTCATTTACACCCATGCTGAGCTCACATGTCTGCGACGCTGGTGCTGCACAATATATGGTTTTATAGAATGCAGATCAATGACAAATGCAGTGTGGAATATAGAGTCTGATTCTGAAATGGGCACAAGGTGAAAAGCGTACGGCCCCTGCGGACATCTGCAAACTGCACAAGCATGGCGTAATGCAATATCAGACTGCGCGGAGGCCGCACCATGGCAAACGCACACAGACAGCGAGTGAAAGAGCGTAAGGATTGATCTGTCCACTGGCGGGCCACTCTTTCTGTGAAATGGACACATCTGGGGTTGCGGTGCGGATGAGCGGAACAGATACATCTCTTAGGAACGTCATTTTGAGCGGCACGCCACGGCTGTACGCTCAGGTATGTTATTCAACACTTCTGTCTTCAATTAAGTTTCCATCAGGTTCTTTACACAAACACTTGTGAATATGTCCAGTAACTATCATTTCTGCTATTCTCTTGAGTGTGGAATTTTATTTTTATTTTTGCTACAGATTGGGCCCACCTAGGGGGGCTTTCAGTTGCCTGGCTCAGCCAGAGATGTGGAATAATATTCGTATCGGTGCAGAACATGCCAAGAAGAGTGCAGCCACGACCCCATAAGTGACCACATCCCCAGCGGAGCACCGGGGTCGGTCTGGAGTCTCGAAAAAAATAAACTAAAAATGTATCTCAAACCCACGGAAAAACTCTGACACAGGAGAGACAGAATATGTAAATAATACTGTATCCTGCGGGAAGGTTCTGCTGTAGCTCTGGAGAATTCCTCCTTACAGAATACTGAGGAATGTGTGAGAGACAGATCAGAGGCAGTAAGGGAGATATACGTAGATTAGGCAGCAGGAGGTGTCACAGCGCTGCATATAATTACTCATTTATTAATGGGTACACATTGTAGCTCTTGATTACACGGCCAATTATGCATTTCCCGGCAATCTGCAGATAATATCAGTAATCTGCCTGTGGAAGCTGTGACTTATATCCAAACACTTTCTCTCCAGCGTGAGCCCTTTCCTCCAGTAGCCCCGCCCCCCACCCACAGGCCCAATACATCCTGGTTGGTTAATGTCAGTGTCTACCTGTGTGTGGCAGAGATCTCGGACTGATGTGAATGATTGAAGGCTTTCAGTTGGAGGGCTAAATAACATGTTGGCGCTATATAAATAAAGGGTAATAGTCATAATAATGAGAGAGACTGGGGGGTAAATTTACTAAGGTGGGAGATTTTTAGAACTGGTGATGTTGCCCATGGCAACCAATCAGATTCTACTTACCATTTATCTAGCTGCTTCTAGCAGATAATAGATATAATCTGATTGGTTGCTGTGGGCAACATCACCAGTTCTAAAAATCTCCCACCTTAGTAAATGTACCCCTGGGTTTTTCTGATCTTCCCACTCTAGATACTGTGAAACTGATTTAATAAGCTAAATGGAAAAGCTATGCATTTATTTTTCATTGATATCCTCCAGATCATAACAAAGAACATACAGTCTTTACTGTTCTGGAGCACAATATAAAGATCAGCATGAAACAGACTAACATCTTAAAAAAAATATATACTGCCATATGTTTATAATGTGTGCATTGCTCTTGAGAATATTTATATATATATATATATATATATATATATATATATATACATACATATGTGTGTGTGTGTGTGTGTGTGTGTCTGTATATATATATATATATATATATATAGATATATATAGATATATACACACACACACACACACGGGGGCGGGTCCACAACAAAATGACAGAGGAGGCACCATAACAGGGGAGTAGGGGGTAGTTATTTTGCTCCTGGAAAAGTGGGCGTAGTCTCCCAACAAGGGACATGATCTCATAACAAGGGGAGTGGTCTCAGCGGGAATGCCATATCCATATGACGAGGAGACAGTGATGCCTTCGAGAGGTAGAGGTTGACTGGAGAGAGACAGTGATGGTGAGATAGTGATGCAGGGAAGAGGCAGTGGGTGTCGGGGAGAGATAGCGGGATACGGAGAGGCTGTGGGTTTACAGGGAGTGGTAATGAGTGACATTAATGGGTGATGGGGAAATAGTGAAACAGGAGAAAGACTGAGGGTGATAGGGAGAGATAGTGGGAGATGGAGAAGCAGAGGGTGATAGGGAGAGACAGTGGGTGATGGGAATAGGCAGAAGGTGACAGGAGAGGGTGACAGTGAGAGGCAGTGGGTGATACCAGGGAATAGGTGATGGGGAGGGGCAGTAGCTGACGCCAGAGAATGATTGACAGTGGGAGGAAGTGGTTGATGGCAGAAGGGGCAGTGGGTTATGTAGGGAATGATGGGGGGAGGCAGTGGGTGTCAGGGAGAGGGAGACACGAGGAGAGAGGGCTTCTGTGTTCCCTTCTGTCTGTGTTTCTCTCTATTCCCCATTCAGTCTGTGTTTTTATCTGTGCCCCCTTCTGTCTGTCCACTTCTATCTTGACCCACTCTATGCTTTTATCTGTGCTCTGTCTGTGCCTCTATGTGCACCCTTCTGCTTCTCTAATCCTGTATCTATGTCCACTACTGCCTTTCTGTGCCCCCTTCTCCTTCTCTTTAACTGTATCTGTACCCCCTACTGCCTCTATATGTGCCCCTTCTGCCTCTTTACTGTCTATTTGTGAAATACAGCTTCCTCATAACTATGCGTTGCTTACCTGCTCCAGTAGTGCGGCAGCAGCAGCCATGGCCTCTGCAGGGTCCCTCCCGCGGTCTGTGGTGCATCGGCTAGCCAGCCTATTTTGGTCTCCTACTAGCCGGACACCGGCACCACTGCTGCTCCATGAGCCCAGCAACCAGCTTCCCTCCCACCCCCTGACCCTATGGCGCCTGATGCTCCAACTCTGTCCACAGACTCATACTTGGGACCAGGGCTGGATTTCGTGGGGCCCGTCCTGTATATTGTGCGCCGGCTGCCGGACCCTTTAACAAAAAAATGAAAAAAATCTCCTAAAAATCTATCTATCTATCTATCTATCTATCTATCTATCTATCTATCTATCTATCTATCTATCTATCTATCTACCTCATATATCAGCTGTTCAATTGATCGGCCAATGTATTGTGGGCGTATTGATGGGTGTGTACCCTCGATATGTCTGTTAATGTCAGGCGTATCACTTTGGCTATGCAGAACAGCCGATAGACAATATATCTGCAGATATATTGGTGCATCTGGCTCTGTGTAAATGCCCACCCAGTTGTGCACAAAACATCGGGCTGACGATTGGTAAGTGTGTATGCACTTTTCAATTGTTAGGTAGGTTGACAGAACAGCCGGATGGCTGATCCATCTCCCTAGTGTGCCCCAGCATTACTGATGCAGCAGCAACTGCCAACAAGTTGTGGGCGGCCATTTTGCAGTTTTAGGCCCCTATTCCCTCATGGCCATTATGCCACGATTTGTTGGCATATTGGGAAGGGCTAACATGAAGCAATTTCATAGATATGTGCCATATTTGGTTCAGCACCGATTGTGGGCCATCCACTGCAGAGAGAGACACACAAGATAGGTTCTGGGTACTTAGTAACCCCCTCATTGTGCACCACTGCTTTCCTCCAGTAAAAAGGCTCCAATGTACTGCAGAGACAGTGAAAGTCTCACTGCAAGGTTTATTGCGTGTCAGATTGGTTTGAAAGGGCGAATCTAACATAATGCTCCAGCACACCCAGCTCTGCACGCCCTCCTTAGTTTAGGGGTACACTGTGGTATAGAAGAAGGAGGTAAGGTATCGTTAAAAGGACACTTCCTAACCTATCTACTTATGAGATTCAAATTTCAATCGACGTGTATCAATTCAGTTTTTTGTTTTTTTTTGGGGTGGGGGGGGGGTGAAATAGTGTGGGCTTCTCTAATTGTACTTTTTAGAACGTTTGATACAGGCAGCTCCATTGGCGAGTGGGGGCCCTGGGCTGGTGCGGAGACGGAGACAATGGTGTCTCCGTCTCTGAGAAAAAACAAAGGTCCATCAGGGGGGTTTCTGGGTACTCAGAAACCCCCCCTGTGTGCGCAACAGTACTTCTCCCCCTATTTGATTTATACATTTCTGATAGATTAAGGATTGATTAAAGTTACAATCTATGTCTTTTGGAATGTGCAGGACTCTTACGCATGAGTGTTTGTATAAGGGGATGGGACACATCCCTACAAGGGAGGGGTGGATGGATTGTTATATTATAAACACTATTAAGAAAAGGCAGAGTTACCCTTTAAATCAGTAGGTGGTTCCCTTACCGAATGCACAGATAGATCTTACTCAGAGTTATAGGTATTTTATACTTCATAGTAAGACATATTATTTCTCTAGAAAATAAATGTGTATATTCTATTGCTTTGTGAGCATGTCCCACCTATTGGTGACTTTTTGCACTAAACTTTTTCCCCACAGAATCTTGTTTCCCATGTCCCAATAAGTCTTCCTAACAGATACGGGGGGTCATTCCGAGTTGATCGCTCGCTAGCTACTTTTAGCAGCCGTGCAAACGCATTGTCGCCGCCCACCGGGGAGTGTATTTTCACTTTGCAGAAGTGCGAACGCCTGTGCAGCAGAGCGTCTGCAAAATCATTTTGTGCAAAATAAGACCAGCCCTGTGGTTACTCTTCGTGTGCGTTGATTCTAGCGACGTAGGGACGGCTTTTGACGTCACACACCCGCCCAGCGTTCGCCCAGCCACGCCTGCATTTTTCTAAGCACTCCCTGAAAATGGTCAGTTGACACCCAGAAACACCCACTTCATGTCAATCTTCCTGCGTTCGGCCGTGTGACTGAAAGCATTGCTAGAACCTGTGCAAAACCACAATGCTCTTTGTACCCGTACGTCGCGCGTGCGCATTGCGGTGCATACGCATGCGCAGATTAGCCATTTTTACACTGATCGCTGCGCTGTGAACAACGGCAGCTAACGATCAACTCGGAATGACCCCCATGGTGACATTCTGGTACAAGTTAGTTCAAGCTACAGACGGCTCTGAATAGGGGAAGTTTAATTACGGCCACCCTGTATATTTAAGTGAAAGGGGGAAGCTTGAAAGGTGGTTTGGGGCACATGGGGCTCTACAGGACATAGGATGGTGTTTGGGGTATTTGGGCATTGTGTGGGCTCCGAGGGGTGTTTTGGGATGACGGCGAGGTTTGATTGGTCTATTCTAGGGGCATGTGGTGTGTCTTCCTTTTATTAAATGCATTGGGCGGGATCAGAGCCGGCCATAGGCATAGGCAAACTAGGCAATTGCTGAGGGCATTTGATATGCCTAGGGGCATCATCAGCTTATGCTGATTAAAATGATATGCGGCATGCCTATATTCTGTATGTAGCATTTCATATGCAGATACAGCCACAGTCTCACACAGTATATAGGCATGCTGCATATCAGTTTAATCAGCAGAAGCTGCTTGTGCATCCTAGCCACATAGCAATGCAAATAAGATGCATTTTCATTAAAAAAAGGTGCCTGACATTAGCATTGATGCAAGATTTGTGAGGACACATCTGTATCCAAGCAGAGGCAGAGGTCACAGTGTTAGTGGCAGTGTGAGTGCTGTGTGCATGTGAGTGGGTTGGTTGTGCAGTAGTGTTCGGAATATGTGTAAGGAGCATTATGTGTGTCATGTAAAAATGCATTAATAATGTGCAACATATGTGTAAGGGGCACTATGTGTGTCATTATGTGTATAAGGGCATTAATAATGTGCGGCATATGTGTAACAGGGTACTACTGTATGTGTGTCATTATGGGTATAGGGGCACTAATAATGTGCAGCAAATGTGTAGGGGGCACTATGTGTGTCATTATGTGTATAAGGGGCATTAATAATGTGCGGCATATGTGTAAGGGACATTATGTGTAAAAGGGCAATAATAAAGGTTGTCATAATGTGTAAGGTGCATTATGTTTATAAGGACATTAATGTGTCTCATATGTGTAAGGGGCATTACTGTGTGGAATTGTGTATAAATGCATTACTAATGTGTGGCATTATGTGTATAAGGTGCTCTACTATGTGGAGTTGCATATAGAAAGGGCACTACTGTGTCATCTAATGTGAATAAAGAGCAATATGGTGTGGTGTAATGTGAATAAGGAGCAATTCAGTGTGATGTAATGTGAATAAGGGGCTCTACTGTGAGGAGTAACGTTTATAAGGTAAAGTGATACTACTGTGGGATGTAATATGAATTATGGACACTATCGCAAGATAAAATGTGAATAAAGTTGCAGTACTGTGTGGCGTAATTGGAATTGGGGTTACTATTGTGTGGCCAAGCCCCTGCCCAGCAAGAAGATGCCCCTTTTTGGGCTGTGCGTCAAATGTGCGAACTGTTCCTATTTAAAATATAGGGGGTACAAGGACTGCTATGGGTGAGGGGTGATGGTGCTGGGAAAGAGGTGCAAGGTCAGAGGCAGAACCAGCGGTGGTGCTAGGGGGCACCAGCCAAAATCTTGCCTAGGGCATCATATTGGTTAGGGCCAGCTCTGGGAGGGATGAAATGGAGTGGGTAGGGGCAATCATTTACAAGACATAACCATGTTCAGCCATCATCCCGCATGTCGGGTTAAATCAGAATCCATTACACCTCTGCGACTGGTGCACTACTGCACCCAGCGTACTGCGTCTATAAGGATCTCCTCCTCGGACCTGTATTGTGTAATAGTAAGACATAAGGGTATGCATCACTCTATTCCCCACTGTCTGTGAATGCTGGTGTGTGAGAGCTGTAGACGAAGCCACGACTGAACACAAAATAAACCGTCAGAAGTGAAATAGTTAGCAATGCAATTTAATTTATTAGTTATAAATAAAGTACAAAAAAAGTCCACAAAATGTGAATTGAAGCAAGTACACAATTTCTAATGTCTCATTTGTAATGCACTATTGCTTTCATATTGATAATAAATAATCTTCTAGCATTTTTTATTCTTAATTTTTTACCATTTTTTTTTACTATAAAATAGTCTATATGTAACAAAATGTTGCACCACACCACATCAGACAGCAGTAGGGATTACAAAACCGAGACTGACCTTTTCCCTCACCCACGCCATTAAACAACTAATTCTGAGATTCTTTAATTATTTTTTTTACATTTTTTTGTTTTAGTCTTTGCATCTTAAAAGTTAATTGGCACGAAGAATTGTGACATAAACGCACTAGGTAAGATACACACTATACAACTCTTGTTACACCCATTATAGACTGGCTTCAAAGCTTTTCCACTAAATCACTAAATTAGCTTTTTCTAACAGCTTAATATTGTTCCCGCAAACACTTGTATCTCATGGTTTATTTAAAGTCACCTCTGCACATCTCTTCCTGGTATAAACCAATATACGTGATAACACAATGTATATTGGCTCCTCCCAAACAATATGGCTGCTCACTGGGTAAAGTTTAAATAGAGTATAAAAGGCCATGATTTGGGAAAATGCTCAGAGGGGTGGATTTACTAAAACTTCAAAGAAAAGGAAAATTGGAGGGGTTGCCCAAATCAACCAATCAGATTGTAGCTATTATTATATACAGTGTACTAGATGAAGGACAGCTAGAATCTGATTGGTAGCAATGGTAAACACCTCCTCTTGTCCTTTTTAATATAATTATCATTATTATACTGCCCCTTGGGGTTGCCGAATCATACATTTCAGTAACTGTACTGAAACAAAAGTTTGTGGGGAGGGGGTGATGTAATAGGCTCCGAGATTACAGAGTCGGGTTAAATGGCAAACGTTTATAAGGCAAAACCAGCCTTATAACTAATTGGCCCTTTAAATTTAGTGTTGATCTCGACAAAACCAATCCGACTCTGTTATCTTGGAACTTATTACATCTCGTGACTTATACATACCCCCTATGTGTATATATGTGTGTGTGTGTGTATATATATATATATATATATTTATGCAGTGTAATGTGGCTAGCCTGGTCAGATTTTGAGATGACAACAGTATTTTCTTAGCGAACCATAGCAAATGAGATCTGAAAAATGTATTTATTTAAATATGTCTAAGGTTATTTAAAAATCACGTAACATTATCCCTTTATTTTAATATACATTATTATGTATGTAGCAGCAAATGACATCCAGCAGTAATGAAAAATATCCAATAATTGTTATCTCACACTTCAACAAAGTTTTACTTATATTTACCATAACGTATAATTTGCATATCCCATAGCAACCAATCAGGTTTGAGCTTTGATCAGTCTAGTGTAAGAGTGAATAATGCAAGTAAACATCTAAGTGGTTGCTCTGGGGTAAAGTACCGGTGTGATGTTAATAAAGGGCATCCTGAAAATGCTGTATTGTGCCTCATGCAATATGAATTGATAAGATGCAGCTGTATTGCTTCTGCCCGGCCAATGGCTGCCCTCCTCTGCCTGGTGATGGGTGAACTTGATTGTAATTAATGACTATTTCTGGTTGTTCTGTTATCTAACTGTGCAATGAGTAAGTGACTGTATTGCTCAGAAGGAGCAATTTCTCAGATGCAAGTTACGTGGCTGTTTATGCATAGAACTAATTTGCATATAGTAATTGAAAGCTTCCAACGCTTTCTTCTCATCACCTCCGCTCCCGGCGTGTTCAGAAATCCTCCTCACAATTTGTGTCGCTTGCTCTCCACATCGAATTGTACTGTCCATTTACCCGCTGCATGTAACTCCGATAATTATGAAAATGAACAGGGGACTAACTATCCATTAGCACTATAGCTGAAGAGGTCACTTCCATTTACACTGAATGTGGTCATCTTGGCAAAGGAAGCGCCAGACGTCGTATGCTTGGCCAGCTAACAGCCCAACAGATGGACACGGCCTAATTGAGGGGTACAGCATAGTTGCCAACCTCTCAGATGACTGTATCGATGAGTTTGATCTGTCGGCTGAGACTTTGCAATAGAAAAAGAGTTTGAAAATGTGATGGGGAAACTTCTGGGAGTTTGTGTGTTTTCATATTCTGAAAAGGAAGTCCACTTTCGGCCTAGTTGTGGTGAGCGGGAGCTATCACCCACCGGAAATAGACCTTTTTGCAGTTGGACATTTAACTAGGATGGTCGACCTTTGGTCAATCCCACCTCAATATAAACTTCTACCTCTGTGTACAGCACCTGGTGTTCTTGCACCATGACCTACAGTGCTGGGGCGCTTCAATCTGTCCATGGCTCTTCAAGAAAGCTCCAAAGAGCTATAGATGGACTTCAGTCCTCGCAGGAAAAAGGACGAGGCTGCAGAATGATTGCTATAGAGGAAAAGGTTATATTGCTTTGGGCTTTTCAGCAGCAATACTATTGCTGCTGATCAGAGGGAGAAACGCATATCATAGTGATTAAGTCGGTACGGCTATTACCATTTAGACCCCCTACGACACTTTTATATGGTTATTACCGCATGTTGACCAATTCGGCTTATTAAAGCTCATTTGTGGATTCGACTGTTTTGAAGATAACTAATCCTCGTTAAGAGTGTATTTAACCGATTATTTTGAACCATACCCCTGATGAAGTCCTGTGTGGGCGAAACGCGTAGGTTTGTTCTTGGATCCTTTTTGTAATCGCCTGCACCTTTTAAAAAGGATCTTCACCTAAAGAGCTCACACCCATAAAGGGTGAGGTAATAACCTAACATTGCATCCTTCGAAATTGGACAGGTCAAATTGTTACCATCTATGTGAACTAATATCAACTATATGTATCATGTTTTATAAAATTATGTTTTACCAACCTTTGTTTTTATACCAGGAATAAAACTTTCAGGTATCTAATTTGATATAAGTTTCCTGAATATTTTATTATATTGTGTAACATTGAGTGACCATTTGCAAAAAGGTATACTACCTATTAAGAATGTATGAGCGCACCTGAGGTATATCGTTTTGTTTATTATCTATTTGGTCTCCATTAGCGGGGTGCAGCTTGGTTTTGATGTTAGCATGGCCAAAAGGGAATCTATTTTTGATATTTTATATATATATATATATATATATATATATTTATATAGTATATTTGTTTTTATCACTTTGACTCATGCCTGATCCACCCAAAATGAGCCTCCGTATAAGGACACCCCCGCCATGAATATTGAATATTGAAGCCCATCCCTTCAAATCCAGGTGACTGTAAGAACAGCTAAACTGTACACACCCCTATGCATTTGATATGCTTGTGTAACAATGTTTCAGTTAACACCCATCACCGGAGTCTATAGGACAGTACCTTGGTGTGATAACAATGTAACATACTATCAAAGCCTACTGAAGAGGCCCCTTATAAAAGTATCCTGTGCGAGTTTGAGATTAACATACAATAATTGGATATTTTACATTAATTTTCCTCATCATTACTTCAGTTACGAGACTATTACATTTTCTACCAGGTTGCACAATAAATTATTAAATGTGTCATATTACAGCAAGTTGACTCTTTGGTTCTTAAAGGAAAAATATAACTTGGTCATACTGTAGATAGGTTTAATTCGCATTTTAAACAGCAAAAATGTTTTTGATAAAATGTATCTTATATTTGTACAGATTGTGCATCTTCTACATTCATACTATGTGCATACGTCTAAGTGGCAGCAGCTATCTTGGAAATAAATATTGCAAAAACATGAAAACGCTATAGAATGAAAGTAAGTATTACTAACGTTGCAGTTAACTGTACTTCCAATAATTTAAAAAAATGTAAATTCAGAAAATGTACATTGGAATTTTTCTATATATATATTTATTAACATTGCAATCTACTCCATCGCGTGTGATACTTTTAATGTAGGTATACTTTAGGTATATAGTTTTCCTTTAAATAACCAGTTACTTTATAAACACAGGGAAAAGTGGGCCAACTTTCATACCATATCTGTAAAAGCAACAGTTACATTTTTGCAACACCCAGAATGGTAATTAAATACTATGATGCGAAACGCGTTGAAAATTATTTCAACCAATCTGGTACCAGCTTTAATTATCAAATTCAGCATTCAGTAGCTGCTCAGATGCTGGACTGCCAACCCTTGAAACTACTTTTACTGAAAATGTTTTTTTTTTTAAATATACTGATGTATTTTTATGCAGTATCACAAGCACTATATGCAAAACACATGGAAATCAGTATTTTAATTAAAGGACTTGCAACCCTAAAAAACTAAACATTATTCTATTTGCACTTCTTTATGTATTACTGAAGTGACTGTGGGGTCTGAGTTTTACAACTACTTTTTTAATTATTTATCTGTGATCTTTTTTTCTTTTTTTTTTACTGATTGTCAGTAAAGTCAGTCATGGTTGGCAACCCTGCTTAGAAATTCTATAACATTCAATAATTTCTTATAACAAAAGAGAACTTCTTATGTATAAACACTGCAATAGCCATTTCCATTGAATATAAGCAGCGACGCGTTTCACTGGCTGGAGAAACCTGGTATTCCGAAGCTGTGCAGCACTGCCACCTATAGGTCGGTAAACAGATTCATTACGGAATTGTGTTTGTTGCTGATTCCTCACCCTGATAAACTAATATATTCTATTTGGCTTCAAGTTTTCAAGCAAGAATAATTTAATAGACGCTGAGGAAAGTGAAAAGGTCAACTCGGTTTGATTATGAGTGCAAATAATATTTATATGTGCTAAACACATCCACTATATTGCAGTTATCCACTAGGTCACAGCATACAGAAAGTTTGCATTCGTAAGGAATGTATCCAAGGTAACAGCACCACAGTAATACAGTTCATAATCACACACCCTGAATTAATATTATTCAATTATTTTTTTTACAAGATATCATTTGTTTAAAAGTACTTTCACATGCAGAGCATTCCAGTCCAGAACAATGCAGAAAATGAGGTAATAGGAGTTATATTTATATATATATTTAAAAAAAATTAGTATCATCTCTAAATAAATAAATTATAATTAAAAAGGCCAAAACAACTATAAAAATAATTAAATAAGAACCCACAAAAAATCTACAAGTTAGTCATAAATTATGATTGTTAAATATAAGGCATTTAAACTCACGAAACCCTGTAAACTATCAACAGTTGATTCCTACGTATTTGAAATCACTCTATAGCTTTCTATTCGCACAAGATATTGAACACGTGGTACCCATAACACCAATACAATCTGTGACATTACAGCTCACTGTTTTTAGGGTTCATACACACAAATACAGCTTGATAAAAACTTTACGTTTTTAGAAAAAAATGTGCTTGTTCATTAGGCAATAATTTAATACTTTTTAGGATCAAAACTCCAAAGGCTACCTACCGTGCACTTAAGGAAGCAAGGGGTATATCATACAAAGAGGCAAAATAATAGAGCATTTTTATTGTTACACCTGTGGAAATGGTTTGATCTGCTGAAGCTGGACGCCAGATCCCACAGACGTTCTGCAAACTCTCCTGCTAGAGTATTACAATGGCAATTGATGTATTCTTCAGTTGCTTCCCTAGTGGACTGCTTACAAGCAAACAGATCTCCATCTGTTTCAACATCAAGTAAATTGTGCTCTTATTGAAGGCTTTAAATGGCATTTGTTCTCTGCAGTCATTAAACGTCAGCTCTTGGGATTCCTGTGGAGCTCTGGCCAGGCACTAGTGACGTCACTGAATTTTTGAAAAATTGAAAGTGAAGTTAATAGAGAAGAGGAGTTGGGACTGAGCTATTGAACGGCTTCAGCTTCATTAACAAGATCAATATATTCACTAAAGTGTGCCAGCACCCTAAGTGTAAGCCTTGCCTGTGCATGTTAATTCATCTTAGGGGTAATGCAGAACTCAGTACCAAGTTAACCTCATCCTCTGGGTTTTGGCAGGCCAGGAAACAGGTGCACCCAAATTTAGAGGCATTTTGGCTCCTGATATTTGTCCAATTTAGATAATAATAATAATAATAATTATTATTATTATTATTATTATTATTATTATTATTATAAAAATAATAATTATCATTATCATTATTATTATTATTATTGTTGTTATTATTATTATTATTATTATTTTTAAATTGGAGCCTCAAGCCTAACAATATAGTAATTATTAGTGGAGATGCAAAATGTAATTGATTAAATGCTCCTATGATGAATTTCATTAGAGTTAGAATTATAATATTTATCATATAGGGCTCAAGTTTAAGGATGATATCAGTTACATTTAAGCAAAACAGCATGACGGCCCCTTATTTAAAAAAAAAGTAGGAACATGAAAATCCCTTTTTTAATTTATAGGAATTTTTCACTTTTAAAAATAAATGTGAATAAGTGACTCCCTATATATACTGGTAAGGAGACTCCCAAAGCCAACAAATGGTAGCGGGATCCAAACCAAAATACAGTAATTATTTATTTATAAAGTGGATTTTTAAAAAATATTTTAGAGCATTACCATTTGCTGACTTATTTCCCTCACATAACTCACATTAAGTCAGTGGGTTCCATAATCACTTTCATGTTGTGCTATAACAGGGGTCCCATATAAGTTTGTGCTGTAAATATTTTCTGGGGCTTGTGCTAGCAGTGTTATTAAATCAGCTGTTTCTAAAAATGGAAAGCCCTGGACAACTATGGCTGTAATTCCACGCTCTCCATTCCGGCATTTTCTTACTAATACTCTTGCGGAACCTGAAATACAACAACTTGGGGAACGGACTACAATGTCTGTTGTGAGAATCTGCCCGGCAGCAGCAGCAGAGTAAACCAAAGAATTGATAACCTCAGCAATCTTTGCCCTTTATAAATCCTTCTGTAAACATAATTCAAGAGTAATAAATAAATTATTTATGTAAAGTAAAATAACAAAGTTGAGGCTGCAAATCTCATCCTTTTATCTGTAAACAGGATCTTCTTGGCCTCGTATTTTGGAAGTTGGGAAATTTTGATGTATTGACCTTAATGGCTCATCCAAGCACCAAAAAAAAAAAAAAACCAAGAAATAAAATAATATAAATAAAAAATAAAATTAAGAAATAATATTTGGTGCAAAATTAGGCTAATAGCGACATGTCCACCACAAGATGACTAGGGCATCAAACACAGAACATTTTTTGTAATAAGCTAACATGCTCCAGGTGCCACCCACATAAATACTGCAGCTACGTGTACCCCTACTTTATTCTACTTATTTGAGAGGTATATATACAATCCTTTGAGGTGCAGGATTGGCAAGCCAGACGACTACCACACTAGTACCTTCGTGAGCTAGTCTTCGTCTCCAGCTGTCGGCCCCATTTTGGCTCTAGGAAGGCCAGCTTCCAGTAGGGCGTTATGGCTGTTAGGGTCCTCCAATATTGTTGCATGCCCACAATTCATCTACAGAATATGTGCTTGCAAGCTGTCCTCTAATTAAAATGGCTCAGAAGGCAAAGTTTTGCTGCAGGCAATGGCCACGTGACCTGATAGGGAACATGGGAATCCTGACGAAGGTCCCTCAACTCTCAACTGTCTTCTCCAAGTTGCGTTTCAATGTCCACCCGGCAGATAGGGCATTTCTTACTGGTGACTAACCACTGATCCACACAGACTTGGTGGAAGAGATGCATACAGGGTAATCTCCTGGTGGGATATAAAGGAATATTCAGAGAACAGTTTGGCAAACAGGTTTGGCAAAATAAGATAAAAGTTTCACTCTCTTACAAAAAACAAACAAAAAAAACAGCAGGGCACCATGTGGAAGTATGATATGAACTTTGTGGGCCCCATAAAAAATTTTTTTTTTGAAAGGGTCCCCAATGCTACTTTAGATACACCACTCTCCATAGTGGTTGTTCATTGTATGCCCCATATTAGTGCCCTAGTTAATTTTATACCACATTGTAGTGCCCCAGTTCACATTATTCCAGATAATAGTGTGCCCAGTTTACATAATGCCACATTGTAGCTCCCCATTTCACATTATTCCACATTGTAGTGCCCCCAGTTCACGTTATTCCACATTGTAGTGCCCCCAGTTCACATTATTCCATATAATAGTGTCCCCAGTTTATATAATGCCACATTGTAGCTCCCCCGGTTCACATTATTCCACATTGTAGTGCCCCCAGTTCACATTATTCCCCATAGTAGTGCCCCTAGTTCACATTATTCCCCATAGTAGTGCCCCCAGTTCATATTATGCTACACTGTAGTGCGCCAAGTTCATATTATGCCTCTTTGTAGTGCCCCCAGTTCACATTATTCCACACAGTAGTGCCCCCAGTTCTTATTATGCCATATTGTAGTGCCCCCAGTTCACATTATTCCACACAGTAGTGCCCCCAGTTCTTATTATGCCATATTGTAGTGCCCCCAGTTCACATTAGTCCATATAGTAGTGCTCCCAGTTCATATTATGCCACACTGTAGTGCCTCCAGTTCTTATTATGCCGTATTGTAGTGCCCCCAGTTCACATTAGTCCATATAGTAGTGCTCCCAGTTCATATTATGCCACACTGTAGTGCCCCCAGTTCACATTAGTCCATATAGTAGTGCTCCCAGTTCATATTATGCCACACTGTAGTGCCCCCAGTTCACATTAGTCCATATAGTAGTGCTCCCAGTTCATATTATGCCACACTGTAGTGCCTCCAGTTCTTATTATGCCATATTGTAGTGCCCCCAGTTCTTATTATGCCATATTGTAGTTCCCCAGTTCACATTAGTCCATATAGTAGTGCTCCCAGTTCATATTATGCCACACTGTAGTGCCCCCAGTTCACATTATGCCACTTTTTAGTGTCCTCAGTTCATATTATGACTCATTGTAGTGCCCCAAGTTCACATGTTTCCACATAGTAGTGACCTCAGTTCATATTATGCCACATTGTATTGCCCCCATTTCACATGAGCGGGTTCCTGTTGGCCGCACTCCACAACCTCATCGGCTTTCTTCTACCCCAGCACTGAATCCGCAGCACAGAATACACTGCGGAACAGCCGGTTGGTAGAAGGAAAGAGTCTATAATCTACTCACCGGATCTAATGTATTCAAAGCACGGAATACACTAGTATTGTGGCGAGTAGTTTGAAGACTGTGCCTTTCTGTATTCTATACAGTGTCACCTGGTCTTATCACGCAGCTGGCTAGTCATGCCAATATGAGCTGAGTGCAGGGGAGGCAGGTCCCCTAAGCCTCTGAGCTGACTCCCGTAGCAATGGCGCCCACTATAGATCCTCCTGACATCTTGTAGAGTATGCATCAGAAGACAGCAAGAACAGTTGATGATTGATGTTTTCAGTAGGGAAGTGGGATCAAAATCAAATGTGCTTAATTAATTGAAATTATTGGATTAATTTATACTATAGAAAGGAAGCAATGTAAGGGATATATATATATATATATATATATATATATATATAAAGATACAAATGCCCCAGAAATAATAAACATTAAAGCATATCTTTGGATGGGTTGCAATGCTGGGCAGACTGCATCATCAGATATTCCTTGGCTGTCAGATAAGCTCAGCTTTCTCCAGGAATGTTCCCAGAAGGCTCTGCTGGCAGTTATATCGGATACAGGAAATGCTTATGCCGTCTGACCCTGCTGCAGAACTGCCAGAGGCTGACAGGGCATGCTGGCATTTTTAATCCCACAGTCATTGGATTGCCATAGATTTCATTAATTTGCAGGTTGCATTAACAATAATGGTTTGTTGTGGAATTCTATTGGCAGACACAACACCATTATGGCGTCTTACGTCAGCTGTGAATCAGCACAATCTACAATTGTGGATCTAATGCAAACCATCTCATAAGCAGGGCAATGCACCCAAAACGAAGATTCATTATGAATAAAAATAAGGCAACTCTATCCCAAAAATACAATGATTTTAATATTAAAACAGAAAAAATAAATTAGGAGAAAATAGTCATCTGTCTATTACATCCCTAAATTATACTTTATGTATTGCTGTATTACTATGTTATAATTGTCTCCTATTTTATATTTTACTTTTTTTTCTGTTGTCAACTAAGAGGTTTTGGTGGTCAATCCGAGTTGATCGCTCGCTAGCAGTTTTTAGCAGCCGTGCAAATGCTATGCCACCGCCCACTGGGAGTGTATTTTAACTTAGCAGAAGTGCGAACAAAAGGATCGCAGAGCGGCTACAAAATAATTTTGTGCAGTTTCAGAGTAGCTTGAAACCTAATCAGCACTTGCGATCGCTTCAGCCCATTCAGTTCTGGATTCGACGTCACCAACACGCCCTGCGTTCACCCAGCCACGCCTGCGTTTTTCCTGGCACGCCTGCGTTTTCCCAAACACTCCCTGAAAATGGTCAGTTGCCACCCAGAAACGCCCACTTCATGTCAATCACTCTGCGGCCACCAGTGCGACTGAAAAGCATCGCTAGACCCTGTGTGAAACTACATCGTTCGTTGTAATAGTACGTTGCATGTGCGCATGCGCAGAAGTGCCGTTTTTTAGCCTCATCGCTGCACAGCGAACGAATGCAGCTAGCGAACAACTCAGAATGACCACCTTAGTCAATAACTAAAGCTAAGACCCCGTGGAGCAAATATTTTTTGTTAGACAAATTGTTGAACCGCAACATACAATCAAGTCACACTTATTGGAATCTGATCCATCTATAGGCCTAATTCAGACCTGATCGCTCGCTAGCTATTTTTTGCAGCGCTGCGATCAGATAGTCGACGCCTATGGGGGAGTGTATTTTAGCTTTGCAAGTGTGCGATCGCATGTGCAGCCGAGCTCTGCAAAAAAGTTTTGTGCAGTTTCTGAGTAGCCCAGAACTTGCTCAGCCGCTGCGATCACTTCAGACTGTTCGAGTCGGAATTGACGTCAGACACCCGCCCTGCAAATGCTTGGACACGCCTGCGTTTTTCAAACCACCCCCAGAAAACGGTCAGTTGCCACCCACAAACGCCCTCTTCCTGTCAATCTCCTTGCAATTGGCTGTGCAAATGGATTCTTCATTAAATCCATCGCTCAGCAACGATCCGCTTTGTACCCGTACGATGCGCCTGCACATTGCGGTTCATATGCATGCGCAGTTCTGACCTGATTGCAGCGAAACACCCTAGCGTGCGATCAGGTCTGAATGACCCCCTACATCCGATAAGCTTTAATGAGAGCATAATTGACACACGCGTGTCCCAGACATTTTCAGGTTGATTATCAGGTCCAATCTGAATCTTCTAGATAAAGAATTGATTTTTAGGTAAGTCATTGATTGGAAAATGTGCAGTTACTCATACTTTGGGGTAAATTTACTAAGAAGGGAGTTCTATTTAAGATGGGATGTTGCCCATAGCAACCAATCAGATTCTACTTCTCATTTATCTTGCACCTTCTAGAAGATAATACCTGGCATCTGATTGGTTGCTATGGGAAACATCCCATCTTAAATAGAACTCCCACCGTAGTAAATTTACCCCTTTGAGTCTATAGCCATATGTTGACTTTTTAACAGTTTGCTAAAAAAAAAAAAGTAAAAAGAAAAAACCAGATTGAATGATTAGATTGTAAAAGAAGCGACAGCCCCAATCTTCTCAAGAGATTGTCACACACTTGAGATTAGGAGCATTAAATGCATTTTAAAAGATGATAATTTCGAAAAATAGATTTTGGTGACAATTGCTTTATAATATTGGGGGTCATTCCGAGTTGTTCGCTCGTTATTTTTTTTCGCTACGGAGCGATTAGTCGCAAACTGCGCATGCGCAATGTTCGCAGTGCGCCTGCGCCAAGTAAATTAGCACAAAAGTTTAGTATTTTACTCACGGCATTACGAGGTTTTTTCATCGTTCTGGTGATCGTAGTGTGATTGACAGGAAGTGGGTGTTTCTGGGCGGAAACTGGCCGTTTTCTGGGAGTGTGCGGAAAAACGCAGGCGTTTCAGGGAAAAACGTGGGAGTGGCTGGAGAAACGGGGGAGTGTCTGGCCGAACGCTGGGTGTGTTTGTGACGTCAAACCAGGAACGAAACTGTCTGAACTGATCGCAGTGTAGGAATAGGTCTCGAGCTACTCAGGAACTGCTAAGAAATTTCTATTCGCAATTCTGCTAATCTTTCGTTCGCAATTCTGCAAAGCTAAGATACACTCCCAGAGGGCGGCGGCTTAGCGTGTGCAATGCTGCTAAAAGCAGCTAACGAGCGAACAACTCGGAATGACCCCCCATTATTAATTGTGAGTTGCTGTCCGGAGTTCTGAAATAAGGCATATGCAGGGGAGAGTCACATTGTGCCTGGGAAACTGCAACGTGTGAAATTGTTTCCTGAATAAATGTGTTTTATGCAGCAATCTGCTCTCAGTCATTTCTGTGCTGTCCCAGGCCGGAAACCTCTCAGCAGTTTAGTAAATATGCGATATGATAAACACATATTACTCACTGGCCATCTTCAGACTGGACTACTGCAATAATCTCCTGACTGGCCTCCCTGACAATTACCTCTCTCCACTCCAATCTATCCTCAATGCTGCTGCCCGGCTCATCTTCCTCACCAAAACGCACTACGTCCACCTCTCCTCTCTTATACCCCATTTACACCGCCAGCGTATAACACGGGTTATTGCACATGAGCGCGCGCAACCCGTGTTGCTGTTTGGTGTAAATGGGCCCAGTTGGAACAATCTGGGCTGAGTGACCCGGTATTCCAACTCGGGTAGCTTGCAGGGTTGAACACGGTTTCAAACCGGCAAGCTGTGCTGTGTAAACGGGAGCCAGGTCGCATCAACCCGTCTCCCATTTACAGTGCGTGGAAGGGCGGCGCTTGGAGATCATGTGCTCTCCAAGCACTGCCCCCACCGCGTCATCGCTGACATCTCCAATCCAGCAATATGCCGGGTTGGAATCAGCGGTCGGAAAGGACCCTGAGCCCGGTCGCACCCGGGAAGCACCTGTGTCAGGCTTCCGGGTGCCACCCGCCTCATTTGGCACAAAAGAGGTTTCATGAGCCCTTCACTGGCTCCTCTTCCCTTTCAGAATCCAATTCAAGCTTCTCACTCTCACTTATACCCCTTTTCCACCTATGAGCAAGGGTCGCAGCCGGGAGCCTGACACGGGTGCTACCGGGCTGCGGCCCGTGCTCAGCCCCCTTTCCCATCAGCAGTCACCAACCCGGCATATTGCCGGTTTGGTGACGCTGCTAGTGACGCGGCAGGGGCGGCGCTGGGAGATCACATGATCTCCCAGCGCCGCCCTTCCATGCAGTGTAAACGGGAGCCGTGTCACATCAACACGGCTCCCGTTTACACTACAACCCGACCTGGATCATTCCTGTGTCCTACCCAGGTAGATATCTGGGTAGGATTCACGGGTCACTTGATCCGGGTTTTTGCGGGGGGACCCTTTTCCACTTGTAAAAAACACGGGTAAATGCGCGCCCCCGTGCATTTACCCGAGTTTTTTAAGCTAGTGGAAAAGGGGTATCACTTACAAAGCCCTCACCCACTCCTCTCCCATCTACATCTCTGCCCTTATCTCCCTTTCACTGAGTCAAAGGTTCAATTCAATTTAGTGAGAAAGCTATTCAGAAGTTGCTCAATGTGTGCTGCCAAAGTTTTAACAGCGTCTGTACCACACTGATTTAGGCCAATAATACCTCTTTCACATTGCAAAAATAACCCGTATCGACCCGCTATATTGCTGAGTCGACACGTGTCGCTGTGCGATGTGAAAGGGCCCATGGAGAATTCCCGGATCACCTGACCCGTTAATTCAACCAGGGTAATAAGAAGGGTTAGTCCGGTGTTGAATACCCGGTATCCATTCACAGCATAGGGAAAGGCGGCGCGGAGATGAGCTTATCTCTCAGAGCCGCCTTCGCCCCCGATACCGGCTCCGCCCTCCACCGCTATGGCAACCCAACCCGGCATATTGCCGGGTCGGGAAGCCAGCTGTTAGGGCCCAGTGCCGGATCCCACCAGGGAAGGACCCGTTTCCAATTCCTGGGTGGGTCCGGCATTGGAGATGTGAAAGGGGTATAAGTGTACTGTCCTGTCGGCAGGAATATATGCTAACCTTTATTCCTGACCTGTATTTATTTATGTGTTCACACTAAAACTAGACCCCGTGGACAGAGTGTTCCCATCAGTATAGAACCATACAGAATATCACCAATCTCTCTCTTGCAGTTGCTAGCAATTTGAAGTGGGATAGAATTAATAAAGGGCCCTACACTATAGCATTACCATTCGCGTCCCTCATCTTGAAGCCATGGGGCCTTGTATGTACTGAATAATGGCATAAGGTGCCACCTGCGCACGGCTCATAGGCACTGGACAGCGGAAGATTGGCAGGATTTGCTGGGGCTTGTGGTTCCACAAGAGGTAGCTAGTCATGGGCAGCCTACTACTGTTTTAAAGAGATGAGATAACTAATTGTCTGTGGCTGATTTGTGCACAGAAAAGGTGAGCGGGTTACAATGCTTCTTCTTAATGTCATTTGTATTTCAACCCTGACCATTTTGATTCGTATGTAAAATTGTATACAAACAATTAATAAATAACATGAGAAGCACCAGGTAACAAACATAAAGGCTAAAAGAAGAGTCTGTCAAAGGGTTACCACAGTAGATAGAAAGTTTTGTTAAAAAATGAATGCCCAGATTTATGAAGCCTTGGAGAGTGATAAAGTAGCAGCCAATCAGCTCCTAACTGCCATGTTACAGGGTGTGTTTGAAAAATGACAGTTAGGAGCTGATTGGTTGGTACTTTATCACAGTGCAATTTATCACTCTCCAAGGCTTAATAAATCTGGGCCTAAGGATGTTCAGTCATGTTAAATATTAGGAGCAACCAAAGAGACGAGAAACTGTATAGATCCCTGGGATGCTTCAGTCTTTCACCTGTGACTCCGGCCCTCAGCTATTCCGTATTGGGGCATGGAAGTGGTGGCAAGAGGATATAACGTCAGGAGTACTGTAAGCTGTAACTGTCTTCTGATTGCAGCAGGTGCGTGTTAATCACAGTAAGTTATAAAATGTAATAATCACTTTTAATTGATGTCATTATCCAATGTCACTATTACCCTCAGCATACTGGCACTTTGTCTGGGGAGAGCACTGTAGAGAGACCACAGCAAGTGTGGCTCCCACTGCTATAGGCATTGAACGTCAGCCTCATTGCCCAGGACTCGGGAGGCTGGCCTCTACTCACCTCACATCCTCTCCGTCTTCAAGCATAGACAGGCAGATTGTGCACTTCTCGTCTGTGTCAGCCTCCTCCTCGTCTTCCTTTGTGTCTTTGCCGTCATGCGGTATCCTCTGTTGTACAATAGACAGTGTGAGAGTCATACACTGCAAAGCATCTGATAGAGGTGAAGCAGTGAGGCTCAGGGGAGGACAAGGAAAAGAGGAGGCCAAGAAAGGATAGGTAGCACAGGGTCTGGTAAGGAAGAGTAGATGGACAGAAGGAGCAATAGAGAAATTAGTGAACTGCGCTGTGGAGTGAAAGGGGGCGGTTCGGGCTGTATGGAGAAAGAGGCGACAGACTGATGTACATGACGACAGGGGAAGATAACGTAAAAGGGATGGACGGTTGGTTACATGATGGTATAGTCAGAACTGGTGGAAGGATAAAATGCTTTCAAATTAAATTGCTCTATAAGACTGAAGTCAAAAACATATTGTGACTATGGGGGAGATGTATCAGACCTTCAAGAGAGATAAAGTATAGAAGTTGGCCACTTTATCTCTCTCTCAGGTTTGATACTAAGCAAAATTCATGAACCTATTACTTATTAATAGAGATTTTTCACACTGTACTGAGCATCAGTTTAGAATGTGAAACGCATGTGTGCATGTGTGTGAAATGCGTGTATCCATGCGTGTGAAATGCATGTGTGCATGTGTGTGAAATGTGTGTGTGGATGTGTGTGAAATGCATGTGTGCATGTGTGTAAAATGCATTTGTGCATGTGTGTGAAATGCGTGTGTCCATGCCTGTGAAATGCGTGTGTGCATGTGTGTGAAATGCGTGTGTGCAAAATGCATGTCTGTATGTGTGTGAAACGTGTGTGTGTATGTGAAATGCGTGTGTGAAATGCGTGTGTGTGTGTGAAATGCATGTGTGCAAAATGCGTGTGTGTATGCCAGTGAAATGCATTAGCTTCTTACCTTCTTGTACTTGTGTGGGAACGTGCACCTTTCTATGATGTTCTGCACCGCTCCCCGCGTCACACTTCCCAGTCTGTCTTCTAACTGCAGCAGTTCCTACAATCAGAGACACAATCATTCTATCCACGTCCCATTGACATGACCACAAACAGATGGGTGTTCTGATACAAGGAGAGAACACATAGGAGAAACGCGTCGACTCTGCAACATCAATGCCTGATTATGTGATGGATTTTGAACCGACAACTGACCTCCGTTCTCATCTCTTACATTTATACAAGGAAATCAGTGGCTGTTAAAAAAAACAGTTATAAATATGACAGATGATTAAAATCTAAAATATTGTACTGAGACATCAGAAGGACCTGTGCTTATTTGCCAGGGCGACTACCAATGTGCAACTGCTATAGAGGTGACACAGCAGTGCCGTGAAAGGTTGTATCATGTGTAATAAAGGTTGTGTGGCTGTGAAACAGATGAGCAGAGAAATATGGCACTGAGCGAGCTTCTCTGAGGAAAGGCCATGTGGTGGAGGTGCAAAGACCCAGTGATACAGGGGGAGATGTATAAAACCTGCTAACGAGTGGGGAAGTGGACAACCAAGCAGCTTCTACCTAGCATTTATTCCATAAAATGATAGGTAGGACCTGATTGGTTGCAACTTCTCTACTTCTCCACTCTTTACAAGGTTTGAGACATCCCCCCACAGTCTAAGTTCTGCTTTTGTCTCATCATTCCACGCTGTATTTTATTTATACTCTATTCTGGGGGGTATTCAATTAGTGCCGTTTTTTCGACTAGTCCAAAAAAGGCACCTTCCGCCCGTTTGTAGGTCAAATTCACATTCGACCTATTCAAAGCCCGTTCCGATTTTTCAACTTGTCAAAAAATCCACCCGGGTGAAAACCACGTGGAACGGCAAATTCACAGCTAATCCACGTGTTTTGCCGAATTTGTGGGTGTTTTCAACAGTTTTTTGGTTTGTTTTCGTCCGTGCCTATTTGATTCCCCCCCCCCCCAAAAAAAAAAAGTAGAAAAGGAATGATGAAAATGGAGCAAAAAACTGTCGAAAACGCCGGCTATTGAATACCGGACGCTCAAATTAGTGCAGATTTTCTGATTTTCGGAAATCTCTGCATTAATTGAATAATCTGCGTCGGACCATGACGGTCAGCTGTTTGTGCTGCGTGGAGTGGCCGCTGTTGGGCAGGAAACACCAGTGAATAGTGCTACATATTGTGGCCAAATGCAGAATTGGGGAAGATTTTAAAAAATTTGTTCACCTCTACTGTAAAGCCAAAGACTTCATTCTGGCTGTCAGACTTCCTGTTATCAAGCAAATGCACTTTAAACAGATTTAAACAGATATATTACATACAGACATATTACATTTGTGAAAAAGGTGTATAGTTATTTTTCATCTAAATTCACTGTTCATTTGTGGAGTGTGAAATATTGCATGTGTGTACTTAGTCATGTATACAGAAGTATATTTAACATCACAATAACTCTGTCTGCCGCTTCTCCTCCCCCCACCCCACCCAGAGGTCGATTGGGCACAGGGTCTACAGGGAAGATTCCCGGTGGGCCGACGCACCCGCGGGGCCTGTTTTGTTTGAGGACATGTGGTCCTATTTATTATATACATAATGAATAAGATGCTAAATAATTTGCATATATGAAAATGACTTTGCCACTTAGCCTGTGATTGCAGATGATCTAGTGTATGCTCTGTCTGCCTGCTTGGCTGACATATAAGATTGAGTGAATAGTGATTGGGATATGGTTGGTGTAATAAGCAAGAAAATATATCTTTCTAAAGAATTATATTGTATCCTAAATTCTGAAGGTGTATCATATAATGTGCTCATAATATGTAATTTTATTTCCTTTTAACCTCCCCCTTGATGCTGGACATGCCCACTATCTGGAAAGTCTTGGGGGGGAGGGTGCTGCTGCCATAGCCCATAGCTAGACCTTACACCTCTGGTGCTGCCCATGTGGGGCCACTAGTACACATTTTTACAGGGCCGCTTTTTGTTCCCAATCCGCCCCTGACCCCACCCCACCCCTGTCACATGTAGCCCTGTCCTCACTAACACATCACACATCTCCTGATATACTCTGTGCTGCTGGGGACCCTGCTCCTTCCACTATATAACTCTCTGTCTGTGGCTTCCTGCTGCCTCCATTCCCCTCCTCACATCATGTCACTGCCCCTGTCACATGCAGCCCTGTCCTCACTAACATATCACACATCTCCTGATATACTCTGTGCTGCTGGGGACCCTGCTCCTCCCACTATATAACTCTCAGTCTGTGGCTTCCTGCTGCCTCCATTCCCCTCCTCACATCATGTCACTGCCCCTGTCACATGCAGCCCTGTCCTCACTAACATATCACACATCTCCTGATATACTCTGTGCTGCTGGGGACCCTGCTTCTCCCACTATATAACTCTCAGCCTGTGGCTTCCTGCTGCCTCCATTCCCCTCCTCACATCATGTCACTGCCCCTGTCACATGCTGGACTCAATGCAGCATGTGCCAGCCCTGCCCCTGAACGTGTGATATCACCATCGCAGTGCCAGGAGTCAGGACCTGGAAGAAGCAGAGCTCCTTTGTCCTACGGAAATTACGGGCTGCTCTGTGGCGGTTCTGTTGGCTACGAGGTGGGGTACATTTACTAAGCAGTGATAAGAGCGGAGCAGTGAGCCAGTGGAGAAGTTGCCCATGGCAACCAATCAGCACTGAAGTAACATCTATAATTTGCATACTATAAAATGATACACAGCTGCTGATTGGTTGATGGGGAAATTTCTCCACTGGCTCACTTCTCTGTTCTTATCACTGCTTAGTAAATGTCCCCTTTAAACTCCAGGTACCAAACTGCAGGTGCCGCCCCCTAGGCCCACCTCTAGTTACGGCCCTGGGAGAGGGTACACTTTAATGGTTGATTAATTGAACTAATATTTTTTGCGTAACTTTCTCAAAATGACATGGAAGATAGAGTTTAAACTTTTCATTGGGAAATCGTTTTACAATTGATACAAAAGATATATACGGTATGACTGTTATTACACAGTTTTGTTCTAGCACTGGTGTTTTCCGATAGGAAAGCACAGCGTAATACGCAGCGCTATATAACAAACATAATAAATAAATATAGAACACGATTTATCATTTATAAACTCAACTGAAACATTACACAGAGAAACCCATTATATTCCATGGTGTAATAACCCTACTCTGCATCCACTATGTCCGCAGCGAATGTCACACTAAGTACAGCCAGTTCTTATCAGTGTTCATACGCCGCCGTTGAGAGGTAAGTACTCCAGCAGGTAACGTGGCCGGGATTAGATCAGAGCTTTATAAATATCCTCATTAATCTTTTGTCTCCGCAGGCTGTGCGCGGAATGCTAGATCAGAGCTGGTGATATCGCCCCGGCTGGAGCGGACTTCAATCACTAGAAGAGAAATCTGCATTATTATCACCGGAGACCTCCTGACTTCCCGTATAATGGAAAACACACGGAGCGAATAAAAGCTGCGCTAATCAGCCCGGAGGAGGGTGAGGTTGTCTGACCCCCTAACACGACTACAAAGTAATTACCGGTTGTGCTGTCTGCGAGCGGGTTCCTAATACACGCCAAGATGCCGATATCTGTTTGCTGGGACACTGCTGATAAATAAAAATATTCCAACCCCTTCCCCACCAACCCCCCCCCCCCCCCCCCAAAAAAAAAAAAAAAATTAGACCTGTAATTAATACTTACCCACCCTTTTCTCCCAGGGGTCCAAGAGGGATGGGGGCATGGTGCCAATAATCACCTAATCTGTGCCCCCCACCCCCTTTGACATAATCATTACTACTTTCCAAAATGCTTTCCTGAATTTGCTGGCCCAAAGCCAGATTTTCTAATAAGCGTTATAAAACTACAGTTAAAAAGATCTTAACATACATTTTGGATTATGGTATTTAAAGCCTGATGGCAGCCATATGCAGGGGGGGATGTATCAAAGCTTGGAGAGAGATATTGTGGAAAGAGATAAAGTCCAACCAATCAGCTCCTAACTGTCACATCACAGGCTGTGTTTGAAAAAATGGCAGTCAGGAGCTGATTGGTTAGTACTTTATCTCTCTCCACTTTATTTCTCTCCATGCTTTGATACATCTCCCCCATAATGAGCTGTAAGTATATAGTTACACATCTAGAAACATGTGGTCAAACAAGACATGTCCCTGGTGTCATTATAAGATTATTATAAGACTGGTGCATCAATCAGGAAGCATTACTGTACCCCTGCGTACACGCTGCGGCCATTGCCAAAACCAACTCTACACTGCACCACTGTAGAGTTGACATCCACTGACAAAATGTTTCCCCCATTCCGGGGCTTTTCAGGGTAGGGTACCCTACACTCTGGCCGATATCACTGCACGATATGAACGATCTCGTTCATTAATGAACGAGATACCGTTCATATCGTGCAGTGTAGAGGCTCCAGCGATGAATGATGCACGGCCCCTCGCTCGTTCATCGCTGGTGCCATGTCGGCTGTGCATGCAGGCCAATATGGACGAGATCGGCCATATTTGCCTGCACGTCTACGGAGCCGGGTGACGGGGGGAGTGAAGAAACTTCAGCCCCCCCGCCGCCGGGTCGCCCGTCGGCCGTATCCGCCGTCGGGCAGCTCGGCGGTGGATCGGCCAATGTGTAGGGCCTATAAGACTACATCTCAGCACATACAGCAACATAGAGACAACTCCAGCAAAGCAATGACAAGAGATCAGTTTTCATGTTGCTAGTCAGTAATTGTAATGTTACATTAATTAGTAATTTATCGTTAGCAAAAGTGACATTGAGGAAATGCCAATCACGTTTTTTTTATAATAGCTAAAATGTTGCAATTTTTAGATAAAATAATATCGACATCGCTGTGAAAGTATTCCGTTATACTGTCTGCCCCCTGGATGAGAGAGCAAGGGTGGATTCTTTTAACAAATACAGGGGCCCATTTATCAATCAGGTCTATCATACGCAACAAGTTCTAAAAGCTGTTGCGTGTGATAAATGGTGCTCCAGCCAATCAGCTGCCAACTGTCATTTTTTAAACACATGACAGTTAGGGGCTGATTGGCAGGAGCCCCTTAGTGGTTGTAAGAAGTACAGAGGAGTCAGTTTGGATGACTAGTTCAGCAGTATGTATAGAGCGCCTGATTATAAGTCTGCAGCGTCTGCAGCTGCTTATCCGCATGGCCGCAGCAGCCTACTCACTACCTTATGGTAATGCCAGAATCAGCCCGTCCGTGTATGCCGATTATCTGTGCGTCTGCATGTGGAATCCCACCCCTGCCCTGCAACTCATTAGTATAGGGACTTGCAGGGCAGTTATAAGCCTGGCTGGGCCCAAGTACTTTTGGGGTGTGGCCTTACCACAGGAGGCGTGGCCGTGCAACCTTAGAATAAAAATGGACAGTCTATGTGCAGAAGTTACAACCTATTTTTTGGCCATTGTATTGAAAAAATCTGAAGTTTAATATTAAGGAATGACCCTGGGTTCTCTGATGAGAAGACTCAGGTGGTCATTCCGAGTTGATCGCTAGCTGCTTTCGTTCGCTGTGCAGCGATGAGGCAAAAATACAGCACTTCTGCACAAGCGTATGCGGCGCAATGTGCACGCGCGAAGAACTATTACAACGAATTATGTAGTTTCACACAGGGTCTAGCGAAGCTTTTCAGTCGCATTGCTGGCCGCTGAGTGATTGACATGATGTGGGCGTTTTTGGGTGTCAACTGACCGTTTTCAGGGAGTGTTTAAAAAAACGCAGGCGTGCCAGGAAAAACGCAGGCATGGCTGGGTGAACGCAGGGCGTGTTTGTGACGTCAAAACAGGAACTGAACAGTCTGAAGTCATCGCAAGCGCTGAGTAGGTATTGAGCTACTCTAAAACTACACAAAAAAATGTAGCCGCCGCTCTGCGATCCTTTCGTTCGCACTTCTGCTAAGCTAAAATACACTCCCAGTGGGCGGCGGCATAGCGTTTGCACGGCTGCTAAAAACTGCTAGTGAGCGATCAACTCGGAATGACCCCCTCAATCCTCTAAGCTGTATCCCACCAGCAGTAACAGTATTGCTTTCAGTACTCAGTATACTTTGTCCAGAAGATTTAACATTTCAATATAAAGGTTGTGAGAATGCCGTGATGTGACTCTGAGCTCAGAGGGGGCTTATTATATCAAATATACCGCTGGCGGTCGCTGAGCTCTCCGATCGCGGCCTCCTGGGAACTGGAAGCGGCAACACAAAAACTTTAACTTGTTGGGAACTAGCAATTGCGCTATGTTACATTGTACCAATGTACGGCCAAATCTCACTGGCGCCCCCAGGGGGACACTCGTCACATAATAGGGAACTCTGCGGGTCATTATTAAATGCCCACCCCCAACTGATAATAAGATTACCTGCAATGTGTTATTAACTGTCCTGCTGCCTTCTGAGAGAGAACTAAGAATTTATTAAAGTAGTTTCTCTACAGATATTGGTGGTCATTCCGAGTTGATCGCTAGCTGCATTTGTTTACAGCACAGCGATCAAGCTAAAAAATGGCAGTTCTGCACATGCATATGCGGCGCAATGCGCATGCGTGACGTACGGGCACAACGAACTATGCAGTTTTGCACAGGGTCTAGCGATGCATTTCAGTCGCACTGGTTGCCACAGAGTGATTGACATGAAGTTGGCGTTTCTGGGTGGCAACTGACCCTTTTCAGGGAGTGTTCGGAAAAACACAGGCGTGCCAGGGAAAACGCAGGCATGGCTGGGCGGGTGTGACGTCAAATCCGGAACTGAATAGTCTGAAGTGATCGCAAGCGCTGAGTAGGTTTTGAGCTACTCTGAAACTGCAAAAACCAATAGGTGTATTAAACACCCAAAACTCCTGGCGCAATAATTAATATAAAGTTCGCTTGTGTTTAGAGTAGAGATGAGCGGGTTCGGTTTCTCTGAATCCGAACCCGCCAGAACTTCATGTTTTTTTTCACGGGTCCGAGCGACTCGGATCTTCCCGCCTTGCTCGGTTAACCCGAGCGCGCCCGAACGTCATCATGACGCTGTCGGATTCTCGCGAGGCTCGGATTCTATCGCGAGACTCGGATTCTATATAAGGAGCCGCGCGTCGCCGCCATTTTCACACGTGCATTGAGATTGATAGGGAGAGGACGTGGCTGGCGTCCTCTCCATTTAGATTATAAGAGACTGAGAGAGATTTACTGGAGCTGACTAGGAGGAGTACTGTTACTGTAGAAGTGTAGAGACTGAGTGGAGAGAGTTTACTAGTGAGGACAGTGCAGTTTACTTTATAATCCGTTCTCTGCCTGAAAAAAGCGATACACAGCACACAGTGACTCAGTCACATACCATATCTGTGTGCACTGCTCAGGCTCAGGCCAGTGTGCTGCATCATCTATTATCTATATATAATATTATATATATCTGTCTGACTGCTCAGCTCACACAGCTTATAATTGTGGGGGAGACTGGGGAGCACTACTGCAGTGCCAGTTATAGGTTATAGCAGGAGCCAGGAGTACATAATATATTACAGACCCTCCAACATGACCCGCCCCAGTAGGTACAAAATGCTCTGTTCCTGGACTTCCCTCTTAATTTATGATTTCCATCACCTGTGTTGAACTAGTTAAATGATAAGAAAGCTGTTTCTTCACAGGTGATGGCAATAATAAATTAAGAGGGAAGTCCAGAAACAGAGCATTTTGTACCTAGTGGGGCGGGTCATGTTGGAGGGTATGATATTATATAGTGAGTGACCACCAGACACACAGTGCAGTTTATTTAATATATCCGTTCTCTGCCTGAAAAAAGCGATACACACAGTGACTCAGTCAGTCACATACCATATCTGTGTGCACTGCTCAGGCTCAGGCCAGTGTGCTGCATCATCTATTATCTATATATAATATTATATATATCTGTCTGACTGCTCAGCTCACACAGCTTATAATTGTGGGGGAGACTGGGGAGCACTACTGCAGTGCCAGTTATAGGTTATAGCAGGAGCCAGGAGTACATAATATATTATATAGTGAGTGACCACCAGACACACAGTGCAGTTTATTTAATATATCCGTTCTCTGCCTGAAAAAAGCGATACACACAGTGACTCAGTCAGTCACATACCATATCTGTGTGCACTGCTCAGGCTCAGGCCAGTGTGCTGCATCATCTATATATATTATATATCTGTCTGACTGCTCAGCTCACACAGCTTATAATTGTGGGGGAGACTGGGGAGCACTACTGCAGTGCCAGTTATAGGTTATAGCAGGAGCCAGGAGTACATAATATTATATTAAAATTAAACAGTGCACACTTTTGCTGCAGGAGTGCCACTGCCAGTGTGACTGACCAGTGACCTGACCACACTGACCACCAGTATAGTTAGTAGTATACTTATATTGTGATTGCCTGAAAAAGTTAAACACTCGTCGTGTGACTTCACTTGTGTGTGTTTTTTTTTTTTTATTCTATAAAAATAAAACTCATTCTGCTGACAGACAGTGTCCAGCAGGTCCGTCATTATATAATATATAATATATACCTGTCCGGCTGCAGTAGTGATATATATATATTTTTTATATCATTTATCATCCAGTCGCAGCAGACACAGTACGGTAGTTCACGGCTGTGGCTACCTCTGTGTCTCTGCACTCGGCAGGCAGTCCGTCCATAATTGTAATACCACCTAACCGTGGATTTTTTTCATTCTTCTTTATACATACATAGTTACATAGACATCTTCTCTTTATCAACCAGTCTATATTAGCTGCAGACACAGTACAGTACGGTAGTTCACGGCTGTGGCTACCTCTGTGTCTGCACTCGGCAGGCAGTCCGTCCATAATTGTATACCACCTAACCGTGGGTTTTTTTCATTCTTCTTTATACATACATAGTTACATAGACATCTTCTCTTTATCAACCAGTCTATATTAGCTGCAGACACAGTACAGTACGGTAGTTCACGGCTGTGGCTACCTCTGTGTCTGCACTCGGCAGGCAGTCCGTCCATAATTGTATACCACCTAACCGTGGTTTTTTTTCATTCTTCTTTATACATACATAGTTACATAGACATCTTCTCTTTATCAACCAGTCTATATTAGCTGCAGACACAGTACAGTACGGTAGTTCACGGCTGTGGCTACCTCTGTGTCTGCACTCGGCAGGCAGTCCGTCCATAATTGTATACCACCTAACCGTGGATTTTTTTCAGTCTTCTTTATACATACATAGTTACATAGACATCTTCTCTTTATCAACCAGTCTATATTAGCTGCAGACACAGTACAGTACGGTAGTTCACGGCTGTGGCTACCTCTGTGTCTGCACTCGGCAGGCAGTCCGTCCATAATTGTATACCACCTAACCGTGGATTTTTTTCAGTCTTCTTTATACATACATAGTTACATAGACATCTTCTCTTTATCAACCAGTCTATATTAGCTGCAGACACAGTACAGTACGGTAGTTCACGGCTGTGGCTACCTCTGTGTCTGCAGTCGGCAGGCAGTCCATAATTGTATACTAGTATCCATCTCCATTGTTTACCTGAGGTGCCTTTTAGTTGTGCCTATTAAAATATGGAGAACAAAAATGTTGAGGTTCCAAAATTAGGGAAAGATCAAGATCCACTTCCACCTCGTGCTGAAGCTGCTGCCACTAGTCATGGCCGAGACGATGAAATGCCAGCAACGTCGTCTGCCAAGGCCGATGCCCAATGTCATAGTACAGAGCATGTCAAATCCAAAACACCAAATATCAGAAAAAAAAGGACTCCAAAACCTAAAATAAAATTGTCGGAGGAGAAGCGTAAACTTGCCAATATGCCATTTACCACACGGAGTGGCAAGGAACGGCTGAGGCCCTGGCCTATGTTCATGGCTAGTGGTTCAGCTTCACATGAGGATGGAAGCACTCAGCCTCTCGCTAGAAAAATGAAAAGACTCAAGCTGGCAAAAGCAGCACAGCAAAGAACTGTGCATTCTTCGAAATCCCAAATCCACAAGGAGAGTCCAATTGTGTCGGTTGCGATGCCTGACCTTCCCAACACTGGACGTGAAGAGCATGCGCCTTCCACCATTTGCACGCCCCCTGCAAGTGCTGGAAGGAGCACCCGCAGTCCAGTTCCTGATAGTCAGATTGAAGATGTCAGTGTTGAAGTACACCAGGATGAGGAGGATATGGGTGTTGCTGGCGCTGGGGAGGAAATTGACCAGGAGGATTCTGATGGTGAGGTGGTTTGTTTAAGTCAGGCACCCGGGGAGACACCTGTTGTCCGTGGGAGGAATATGGCCGTTGACATGCCAGGTGAAAATACCAAAAAAATCAGCTCTTCGGTGTGGAGGTATTTCACCAGAAATGCGGACAACAGGTGTCAAGCCGTGTGTTCCCTTTGTCAAGCTGTAATAAGTAGGGGTAAGGACGTTAACCACCTCGGAACATCCTCCCTTATACGTCACCTGCAGCGCATTCATAATAAGTCAGTGACAAGTTCAAAAACTTTGGGTGACAGCGGAAGCAGTCCACTGACCAGTAAATCCCTTCCTCTTGTAACCAAGCTCACGCAAACCACCCCACCAACTCCCTCAGTGTCAATTTCCTCCTTCCCCAGGAATGCCAATAGTCCTGCAGGCCATGTCACTGGCAATTATGACGAGTCCTCTCCTGCCTGGGATTCCTCCGATGCATCCTTGCGTGTAACGCCTACTGCTGCTGGCGCTGCTGTTGTTGCCGCTGGGAGTCGATGGTCATCCCAGAGGGGAAGTTGTAAGCCCACTTGTACTACTTCCAGTAAGCAATTGACTGTTCAACAGTCCTTTGCGAGGAAGATGAAATATCACAGCAGTCATCCTACTGCAAAGCGGATAACTGAGGCCTTGACAACTATGTTGGTGTTAGACGTGCGTCCGGTATCCGCCGTTAGTTCACAGGGAACTAGACAATTTATTGAGGCAGTGTGCCCCCGTTACCAAATACCATCTAGGTTCCACTTCTCTAGGCAGGCGATACCGAGAATGTACACGGACGTCAGAAAAAGACTCACCAGTGTCCTAAAAAATGCAGTTGTACCCAATGTCCACTTAACCACGGACATGTGGACAAGTGGAGCAGGGCAGGGTCAGGACTATATGACTGTGACAGCCCACTGGGTAGATGTATGGACTCCCGCCGCAAGAACAGCAGCGGCGGCACCAGTAGCAGCATCTCGCAAACGCCAACTCTTTCCTAGGCAGGCTACGCTTTGTATCACCGCTTTCCAGAATACGCACACAGCTGAAAACCTCTTACGGCAACTGAGGAAGATCATCGCGGAATGGCTTACCCCAATTGGACTCTCCTGTGGATTTGTGGCATCGGACAACGCCAGCAATATTGTGTGTGCATTAAATATGGGCAAATTCCAGCACGTCCCATGTTTTGCACATACCTTGAATTTGGTGGTGCAGAATTTTTAAAAAAACGACAGGGGCGTGCAAGAGATGCTGTCGGTGGCCAGAAGAATTGCGGGACACTTTCGGCATACAGGTACCACGTACAGAAGACTGGAGCACCACCAAAAACTACTGAACCTGCCCTGCCATCATCTGAAGCAAGAAGTGGTAACGAGGTGGAATTCAACCCTCTATATGCTTCAGAGGTTGGAGGAGCAGCAAAAGGCCATTCAAGCCTATAAAATTGAGCACGATATAGGAGGTGGAATGCACCTGTCTCAAGTGCAGTGGAGAATGATTTCAACGTTGTGCAAGGTTCTGATGCCCTTTGAACTTGCCACACGTGAAGTCAGTTCAGACACTGCCAGCCTGAGTCAGGTCATTCCCCTCATCAGGCTTTTGCAGAAGAAGCTGGAGGCATTGAAGAAGGAGCTAAAAGGGAGCGATTCCGCTAGGCATGTGGGACTTGTGGATGCAGCCCTTAATTCGCTTAACAAGGATTCACGGGTGGTCAATCTGTTGAAATCAGAGCACTACATTTTGGCCACCGTGCTCGATCCTAGATTTAAAGCCTACCTTGGATCTCTCTTTCCGGCAGACACAAGTCTGCTGGGGTTGAAAGACCTGCTGGTGACAAAATTGTCAAGTCAAGCGGAACGCGACCTGTCAACATCTCCTCCTTCACATTCTCCCGCAACTGGGGGTGCGAGGAAAAGGCTCAGAATTCCGAGCCCACCCGCTGGCGGTGATGCAGGGCAGTCTGGAGCGACTGCTGATGCTGACATCTGGTCCGGACTGAAGGACCTGACAACGATTACGGACATGTCGTCTACTGTCACTGCATATGATTCTCTCAACATTGATAGAATGGTGGAGGATTATATGAGTGACCGCATCCAAGTAGGCACGTCACACAGTCCGTACTTATACTGGCAGGAAAAAGAGGCAATTTGGAGGCCCTTGCACAAACTGGCTTTATTCTACCTAAGTTGCCCTCCCACAAGTGTGTACTCCGAAAGAGTGTTTAGTGCCGCCGCTCACCTTGTCAGCAATCGGCGTACGAGGTTACATCCAGAAAATGTGGAGAAGATGATGTTCATTAAAATGAATTATAATCAATTCCTCCGCGGAGACATTGACCAGCAGCAATTGCCTCCACAAAGTACACAGGGAGCTGAGATGGTGGATTCCAGTGGGGACGAATTGATAATCTGTGAGGAGGGGGATGTACACGGTGATATATCGGAGGGTGAAGATGAGGTGGACATCTTGCCTCTGTAGAGCCAGTTTGTGCAAGGAGAGATTAATTGCTTCTTTTTTGGGGGGGGTCCAAACCAACCCGTCATATCAGTCACAGTCGTGTGGCAGACCCTGTCACTGAAATGATGGGTTGGTTAAAGTGTGCATGTCCTGTTTTGTTTATACAACATAAGGGTGGGTGGGAGGGCCCAAGGACAATTCCATCTTGCACCTCTTTTTTCTTTTCTTTTTCTTTGCATCATGTGCTGATTGGGGAGGGTTTTTTGGAAGGGACATCCTGCGTGACACTGCAGTGCCACTCCTAGATGGGCCCGGTGTTTGTGTCGGCCACTAGGGTCGCTAATCTTACTCACACAGTCAGCTACCTCATTGCGCCTCTTTTTTTCTTTGCGTCATGTGCTGTTTGGGGAGGGTTTTTTGGAAGGGACATCCTGCGTGACACTGCAGTGCCACTCCTAGATGGGCCCGGTGTTTGTGTCGGCCACTAGGGTCGCTAATCTTACTCACACAGCTACCTCATTGCGCCTCTTTTTTTCTTTGCGTCATGTGCTGTTTGGGGAGGGTTTTTTGGAAGGGACATCCTGCGTGACACTGCAGTGCCACTCCTAGATGGGCCCGGTGTTTGTGTCGGCCACTAGGGTCGCTTATCTTACTCACACAGCGACCTCGGTGCAAATTTTAGGACTAAAAATAATATTGTGAGGTGTGAGGTATTCAGAATAGACTGAAAATGAGTGTAAATTATGGTTTTTGAGGTTAATAATACTTTGGGATCAAAATGACCCCCAAATTCTATGATTTAAGCTGTTTTTTAGTGTTTTTTGAAAAAAACACCCGAATCCAAAACACACCCGAATCCGACAAAAAAAATTCGGTGAGGTTTTGCCAAAACGCGTTCGAACCCAAAACACGGCCGCGGAACCGAACCCAAAACCAAAACACAAAACCCGAAAAATTTCAGGCGCTCATCTCTAGTTTAGAGTTCACTTAGGTGCACAAACCAAGGCTTTGCAAGAGCCTAAAAGACAAAACTGTATATCACCATAGACTTAGGGTCTTGAGGAAGTCCCCAGAATTAACGGGACAAAACGCGTTGACGTCATCACCCGTTGGAGTATCGTTTCTTCGAGCCATTTAGCCGCTGCTTTCACTACCGCTCATGAAGCTGTGTGCCACTAAGTGCAACATCCACCAAGGTGCTGCCTATTGTGGTCTCCCGGCCGTGCTCGCTGTAGCGCCGGCTGCTTGCCGTGGTCTCTGCTGTGTACATCTCAGTGCCTCTCAAACGCTGCCCACCAGCTGGAAATCTACAAAGGTACCCACTTGGACATTGATCCCTGCACTTGTGCTACAGTGCCTGAGTGGGAATACGCTTCCAGAAGGGGGTAAATATTATAAATCCCGCTTTATCGGGTAAAAATATTATATAAAGAGGACTCATCCTGCACTGGGACGCCAGTGACGCGTAAATCAGAGACACATATCTAATTATATAGCGAGATCACTAATATTTATTTCTACTACATTAAGGAGAGTTAATTCTGAGGCATTAGCGGCAGATACAAATGAGACATTGAGCTTTGTACATATATCAACAGATTATTCTTGTTTGATTGATTTGGCTGAAGGAATTACCTGTTCGATTTTTAATAAGCAGTGTTTCTATTTCAATATGTGATTTATACACTGATTATCGTGTGATACAATAGAGTTGCAACATTTTTACTTTTAAAATTGTAAGAATATCAATTGTAACATTACACTTTTTTCTTAGTAAAAGGATATATTTTAAACAAGTCTTTTGGTTTTTATGAGTGAAAACAAACACCTAATAACTTTTTATCGTGTATTGTAGTCACTAAAGCGCACTTACGTCTATGGTGTACTACTCTGAAACTGCATAAAAAAAACTTTGTAGCTGCTCTGCGATACATTCGTTCGCACTTCTGCTAAGCTAAGATACACTCCCAGTGGGCGGCGGCATAGCGTTTGCACGGCTGCTAAAAACTGCTAGCGAGCGATCAACTCAGAATGACTCCCATTGATCAGTCCAGCTGGAGATGACAGCAGCCAGAGTCCTGGCATCTCCTATCACTGTAGTTATAGTTACATAGTTATATACAGTAGATACATAGTTATGTGGTTACACACTGCGATAAAACATGGCCGACCGCCGCTGATAGCTTTTTTTTTTTTGTGCTGTGTTATTATAACATTACTGCAACTGTCTCCAAAATGTGTTATGCTGAGAAACACTTTTATATCTTGGTTTTCCAATAAAGCCAAATACAGCAGACACTTCTTAAACTGTTTGAGCTGATTATGAATTAGCGCAAAGGCAAAAAAAAAAAAAGAAAAGAAAGAAAGTAACTTTGTATCCGGAAGAAACCATGGGGTAAATTTACTAAGGTGGGAGTTTTTTTAGAACTGGTGATGTTGCCCATAGCAACCAATCAGATTCTATCTATTATCTTGTAGAAGCAGCTAGATAAATGTTAAGTAGAAGCTGATTGGTTGCTATGAGCAACATCACCAGTTCTAAAAAACTCACACCTTAGTAAATTTACCCCCATGTTGCACTGCAGGTGGGTTCAGATACATGTATTATGTTTGCATGCAGGGTAAATACTGGCTGTTTTTGCATGCAGCCCACAAATGCTAGACAGCTTTATTTTGACGCTGCAATTTAGATTTGCGCTAGGACACGTGTAATACCCCTCTATGCGAGATATTATCTGAGACTGTGGAGTGCGCTCGTCTCCTCATAAATTGTGGATGAGAAGTAACAATTTATTATGGTGTCTGTATAAGCCGGAGACACTGACATCTAGTGGTACCTTTAAAAGAAGCTGAAAAGCATTTCCCATTTCTCACACATAATGCATTTTATAATATATACTCCTTACTGACACAATCAGTATTAACGCTCAGAGAGAACAGCCGTATTAATATATCAGTATACTGTATTCATAACACGGATCAGAACAGCATATATCTCTATATCATCTCATTTGTCCACTGTGGTAAACAGAACACCACACATGTGCCTCTATAAAGCAGTAGACCTGCCACTTAGGTCAGAGCACCAGGACCAGGTTGTTATATTGTTATATACAGTGATGCTCTGCAGCATCATATAGAGCACAGACAAGTGTCACCGCAACAACAGGTGTTCCGCTAAGTCAGAGCTGCCAACAGTTGTTATACCTAGAACCCTTGCAGCTATAACTAGACCGGATGCAAGGTTTAGCTCTTCTAACTTCTGAACATAAAGCTTGTATTGCTACAGCGTGACATTTCTCTAAAGTAGCATACCTCCCATCTGTCCCGATTTTTGCGGGACAGTCCATTTTTTGGTGGGACTGTCCCCCTGTCCCACCCGCGGGCCACAGTTTCACGCGGTGGTGGAGGGAGGGAGGCACTTGCCAGTTGTACTGTTATACTGATTTATGTAAGTGCCGTAGAAATTTATTTAGTGTGACGTGTTATTATTATTATTCGCCTACGTTAAACTCTGAATACAGAGTTGGGTTTGGAAAACCACCTGCCTCTCTGCTGTGGGCGGGAGAAGTCTGGAAGAAGCCCCAGGAACGTCCAGAACAGTGAGCAAACCATACCAGTTAATATTCTAACACACCTGTAACCATAGCCAGATTAAGGGGGGGGGGCGAAGGGCATACTGTACCCCGGGCCCCCCTTTGTCAGGGGGCCCCCTGGTCAGAGGACAATGACATCACTAGCTTTCCCTCTTATGCAGCAGCAGAACCAGGCAGCCAGAATGCGAGCAGGATAGTATGCAGTACAGGCAGAGACACAGGAGTATCAGGTTTTATGAGCTATCTATGGAGCTTTCCGACCAGAGGAGAGATAGTAGAGTGGAGAGAGCTGTAATTGACACAGGGATCCCCGCCTGGGTGTCTGCATCCTGTGTAACCTGTTATCTAATGAGGGTCTAGAGAGAAACCTCCTGAGTCCTGTCTCAGTGTGTAAGTAGTAACGGGGGCTGCTGCTATTCCTGCATGTGACAAGATAAATTATAGATTTTATTTTTCTATGTGTATTTTAAGGTTGTTTAACTTGTCTTTGTTCCACTACAAGAAAATGAGGTGGAGTTATAAACAGTACCCAGGCATTATTAAACTATTACTGTAAATCTAATATACACCATTGGTTTAAATTTAATATACACAATCCATACCTCCCACCATGACCCATTCCAGGAGGGACAAAATGCTCTCTACTTGGACTTTCTTCTTAAGTTATAACAGCAATCACCTTTCTTATCAATTAAATGGTTCAACACAGGTGACACCAATCATATATTAAGAAGGAAGTCCAGGTAGAGAGCACTTTGTCCCTTCTGGATTTGGTCATGTTAGGAGGTATGCACGATCTAATATACCCCCCTTTCCACCGGGGCCCCCCTGTCTTAAGTGTCCCGGGCACCCCAAGGCCCTGCCTGTAACACACACGACACACCCCACCCAAATCTAAAGCTCGGTACACTATATATATATATATATTAGAGATGAGCGGGTTCGGTTTCTCTGAATCCGAACCCGCCCGAACTTCAGCTTTTTTTACACGGATCCGAGCGACTCGGATCTTCCCGCCTTGCTCGGTTAACCCGAGCGCGCCCGAACGTCATCATGACGCTGTCGGATTCTCGCGAGACTCGGATTCTATATAAGGAGCCGCGCGTCGCCGCCATTTTCACACGTGCATTGAGATTGATAGGGAGAGGACGTGGCTGGCGTCCTCTCCATTTAGATTATAAGAGAGAGAGATTTACTGGAGCTTAGGACTAGGAGGAGTACTGTAGAAGTGTAGAGAGTGCAGAGAGTTTACTAGTGAGTGACCACCAGACAGTGCAGTTTATTTAATATATCCGTTCTCTGCCTGAAAAAAGCGATACACACAGTGACTCAGTCACATACCATATCTGTGTGCACTGCTCAGGCTCAGCCCAGTGTGCTGCATCATCTATATATATTATATATCTGTCTGACTGCTCAGCTCACACAGCTTATAATTGTGGGGGAGACTGGGGAGCACTGCAGTGCCAGTTATAGGTTATAGCAGGAGCCAGGAGTACATAATATTATATAGTGAGTGACCACCAGACAGTGCAGTTTATTTAATATATCCGTTCTCTGCCTGAAAAAAGCGATACACACAGTGACTCAGTCACATACCATATCTGTGTGCACTGCTCAGGCTCAGCCCAGTGTGCTGCATCATCTATATATATTATATATCTGTCTGACTGCTCAGCTCACACAGCTTATAATTGTGGGGGAGACTGGGGAGCACTGCAGTGCCAGTTATAGGTTATAGCAGGAGCCAGGAGTACATAATATTATATTAAAATTAAACAGTGCACACTTTTGCTGCAGGAGTGCCACTGCCAGTGTGACTGACCAGTGACCTGACCACACTGACCACCAGTATAGTTAGTAGTATACTTATATTGTGATTGCCTGAAAAAGTTAAACACTCGTCGTGTGACTTCACTTGTGTGTTGTTTTTTTTTTTATTCTATAAAAATAAAACTCATTCTGCTGACAGACAGTGTCCAGCATGTCCGTCATTATATAATATATAATATATACCTGTCCGGCTGCAGTAGTGATATATATATATTTTTTATATCATTTATCATCCAGTCGCAGCAGACACAGTACGGTAGTTCACGGCTGTGGCTACCTCTGTGTCTGCACTCGGCAGGCAGTCCGTCCATAATTGTATACCACCTAACCGTGGTTTTTTTTTTTTCTTTATACATACATACTACTACGACATCTCTTTATCAACCAGTCTATATTAGCAGCAGACACAGTACAGTACGGTAGTTCACGGCTGTGGCTACCTCTGTGTCTGCACTCGGCAGGCAGTCCGTCCATAATTGTATACCACCTAACCGTGGTTTTTTTTTCTTTCTTCTTTATACATACATAGTTACATAGACATCTCTTTATCAACCAGTCTATATTAGCAGCAGACACAGTACAGTACGGTAGTTCACGGCTGTGGCTACCTCTGTGTCTGCACTCGGCAGGCAGTCCGTCCATAATTGTATACCACCTAACCGTGGTTTTTTTTTTCTTTCTTCTTTATACATACATAGTTACATAGACATCTCTTTATCAACCAGTCTATATTAGCAGCAGACACAGTACAGTACGGTAGTTCACGGCTGTGGCTACCTCTGTGTCTGCACTCGGCAGGCAGTCCGTCCATAATTGTATACCACCTAACCGTGGTTTTTTTTTCTTTCTTCTTTATACATACATAGTTACATAGACATCTCTTTATCAACCAGTCTATATTAGCAGCAGACACAGTACAGTACGGTAGTTCACGGCTGTGGCTACCTCTGTGTCTGCACTCGGCAGGCAGTCCGTCCATAATTGTATACCACCTAACCGTGGTTTTTTTTTCTTTCTTCTTTATACATACATAGTTACATAGATATCTCTTTATCAACCAGTCTATATTAGCAGCAGACACAGTACAGTACGGTAGTTCACGGCTGTGGCTACCTCTGTGTCTGCACTCGGCAGGCAGTCCGTCCATAATTGTATACCACCTAACCGTGGTTTTTTTTTCTTTCTTCTTTATACATACATAGTTACATAGACATCTCTTTATCAACCAGTCTATATTAGCAGCAGACACAGTACAGTACGGTAGTTCACGGCTGTGGCTACCTCTGTGTCTGCACTCGGCAGGCAGTCCATAATTGTATACTAGTATCCATCTCCATTGTTTACCTGAGGTGCCTTTTAGTTGTGCCTATTAAAATATGGAGAACAAAAATGTTGAGGTTCCAAAATTAGGGAAAGATCAAGATCCACTTCCACCTCGTGCTGAAGCTGCTGCCACTAGTCATGGCCGAGACGATGAAATGCCAGCAACGTCGTCCGCCAAGGCCGATGCCCAATGTCATAGTACAGAGCATGTCAAATCCAAAACACCAAATATCAGAAAAAAAAGGACTCCAAAACCTAAAATAAAATTGTCGGAGGAGAAGCGTAAACTTGCCAATATGCCATTTACGACACGGAGTGGCAAGGAACGGCTGAGGCCCTGGCCTATGTTCATGGCTAGTGGTTCAGCTTCACATGAGGATGGAAGCACTCAGCCTCTCGCTAGAAAAATGAAAAGACTCAAGCTGGCAAAAGCAGCACAGCAAAGAACTGTGCATTCTTCGAAATCCCAAATCCACAAGGAGAGTCCAATTGTGTCGGTTGCGATGCCTGACCTTCCCAACACTGGACGTGAAGAGCATGCGCCTTCCACCATTTGCACGCCCCCTGCAAGTGCTGGAAGGAGCACCCGCAGTCCAGTTCCTGATAGTCAGATTGAAGATGTCAGTGTTGAAGTACACCAGGATGAGGAGGATATGGGTGTTGCTGGCGCTGGGGAGGAAATTGACCAGGAGGATTCTGATGGTGAGGTGGTTTGTTTAAGTCAGGCACCCGGGGAGACACCTGTTGTCCGTGGGAGGAATATGGCCGTTGACATGCCAGGTGAAAATACCAAAAAAATCAGCTCTTCGGTGTGGAGGTATTTCACCAGAAATGCGGACAACAGGTGTCAAGCCGTGTGTTCCCTTTGTCAAGCTGTAATAAGTAGGGGTAAGGACGTTAACCACCTCGGAACATCCTCCCTTATACGTCACCTGCAGCGCATTCATAATAAGTCAGTGACAAGTTCAAAAACTTTGGGTGACAGCGGAAGCAGTCCACTGACCAGTAAATCCCTTCCTCTTGTAACCAAGCTCACGCAAACCACCCCACCAACTCCCTCAGTGTCAATTTCCTCCTTCCCCAGGAATGCCAATAGTCCTGCAGGCCATGTCACTGGCAATTCTGACGAGTCCTCTCCTGCCTGGGATTCCTCCGATGCATCCTTGCGTGTAACGCCTACTGCTGCTGGCGCTGCTGTTGTTGCTGCTGGGAGTCGATGGTCATCCCAGAGGGGAAGTCGTAAGACCACTTTTACTACTTCCACCAAGCAATTGACTGTTCAACAGTCCTTTGCGAGGAAGATGAAATATCACAGCAGTCATCCTACTGCAAAGCGGATAACTGAGGCCTTGGCATCCTGGGTGGTGAGAAACGTGGTTCCGGTATCCATCATTACTGCAGAGCCAACTAGAGACTTGTTGGAGGTACTGTGTCCCCGGTACCAAATACCATCTAGGTTCCATTTCTCTAGGCAGGCGATACCGAAAATGTACACAGACCTCAGAAAAAGAGTCACCAGTGTCCTAAAAAATGCAGCTGTACCCAATGTCCACTTAACCACGGACATGTGGACAAGTGGAGCAGGGCAGGGTCAGGACTATATGACTGTGACAGCCCACTGGGTAGATGTATGGACTCCCGCCGCAAGAACAGCAGCGGCGGCACCAGTAGCAGCATCTCGCAAACGCCAACTCTTTCCTAGGCAGGCTACGCTTTGTATCACCGGTTTCCAGAATACGCACACAGCTGAAAACCTCTTACGGCAACTGAGGAAGATCATCGCGGAATGGCTTACCCCAATTGGACTCTCCTGTGGATTTGTGGCATCGGACAACGCCAGCAATATTGTGTGTGCATTAAATATGGGCAAATTCCAGCACGTCCCATGTTTTGCACATACCTTGAATTTGGTGGTGCAGAATTTTTTAAAAAACGACAGGGGCGTGCAAGAGATGCTGTCGGTGGCCAGAAGAATTGCGGGACACTTTCGGCGTACAGGCACCACGTACTGAAGACTGGAGCACCACCAAAAACTACTGAACCTGCCCTGCCATCATCTGAAGCAAGAAGTGGTAACGAGGTGGAATTCAACCCTCTATATGCTTCAGAGGTTGGAGGAGCAGCAAAAGGCCATTCAAACCTATACAATTGAGCACGATATAGTAGGTGGAATGCACCTGTCTCAAGCGCAGTGGAGAATGATTTCAACGTTGTGCAAGGTTCTGATGCCCTTTGAACTTGCCACACGTGAAGTCAGTTCAGACACTGCCAGCCTGAGTCAGGTCATTCCCCTCATCAGGCTTTTGCAGAAGAAGCTGGAGACATTGAAGGAGGAGCTAACACGGAGCGATTCCGCTAGGCATGTGGGACTTGTGGATGGAGCCCTTAATTCGCTTAACAAGGATTCACGGGTGGTCAATCTGTTGAAATCAGAGCACTACATTTTGGCCACCGTGCTCGATCCTAGATTTAAAGCCTACCTTGGATCTCTCTTTCCGGCAGACACAAGTCTGCTGGGGTTGAAAGACCTGCTGGTGACAAAATTGTCAAGTCAAGCGGAACGCGACCTGTCAACATCTCCTCCTTCACATTCTCCCGCAACTGGGGGTGCGAGGAAAAGGCTCAGAATTCCGAGCCCACCCGCTGGCGGTGATGCAGGGCAGTCTGGAGCGACTGCTGATGCTGACATCTGGTCCGGACTGAAGGACCTGACAACGATTACGGACATGTCGTCTACTGTCACTGCATATGATTCTCTCAACATTGATAGAATGGTGGAGGATTATATGAGTGACCGCATCCAAGTAGGCACGTCACACAGTCCGTACTTATACTGGCAGGAAAAAGAGGCAATTTGGAGGCCCTTGCACAAACTGGCTTTATTCTACCTAAGTTGCCCTCCCACAAGTGTGTACTCCGAAAGAGTGTTTAGTGCCGCCGCTCACCTTGTCAGCAATCGGCGTACGAGGTTACATCCAGAAAATGTGGAGAAGATGATGTTCATTAAAATGAATTATAATCAATTCCTCCGCGGAGACATTGACCAGCAGCAATTGCCTCCACAAAGTACACAGGGAGCTGAGATGGTGGATTCCAGTGGGGACGAATTGATAATCTGTGAGGAGGGGGATGTACACGGTGATATATCGGAGGGTGATGATGAGGTGGACATCTTGCCTCTGTAGAGCCAGTTTGTGCAAGGAGAGATTAATTGCTTCTTTTTTGGGGGGGGTCCAAACCAACCCGTCATATCAGTCACAGTCGTGTGGCAGACCCTGTCACTGAAATGATGGGTTGGTTAAAGTGTGCATGTCCTGTTTTGTTTATACAACATAAGGGTGGGTGGGAGGGCCCAAGGACAATTCCATCTTGCACCTCTTTTTTCTTTTCTTTTTCTTTGCATCATGTGCTGATTGGGGAGGGTTTTTTGGAAGGGACATCCTGCGTGACACTGCAGTGCCACTCCTAAATGGGCCCGGTGTTTGTGTCGGCCACTAGGGTCGCTAATCTTACTCACACAGTCAGCTACCTCATTGCGCCTCTTTTTTTCTTTGCGTCATGTGCTGTTTGGGGAGGGTTTTTTGGAAGGGACATCCTGCGTGACACTGCAGTGCCACTCCTAGATGGGCCCGGTGTTTGTGTCGGCCACTAGGGTCGCTAATCTTATTTACACAGCTACCTCATTGCGCCTCTTTTTTTCTTTGCGTCATGTGCTGTTTGGGGAGGGTTTTTTGGAAGGGACATCCTGCGTGACACTGCAGTGCCACTCCTAGATGGGCCCGGTGTTTGTGTCAGCCACTAGGGTCGCTAATCTTACTCACACAGCTACCTCATTGCGCCTCTTTTTTTCTTTGCGTCATGTGCTGTTTGGGGAGGGTTTTTTGGAAGGGCCATCCTGCGTGACACTGCAGTGCCACTCCTAGATGGGCCCGGTGTTTGTGTCGGCCACTAGGGTCGCTAATCTTACTCACACAGCTACCTCATTGCGCCTCTTTTTTTCTTTGCGTCATGTGCTGTTTGGGGAGGGTTTTTTGGAAGGGACATCCTGCGTGACACTGCAGTGCCACTCCTAGATGGGCCCGGTGTTTGTGTCGGCCACTAGGGTCGCTTATCTTACTCACACAGCGACCTCGGTGCAAATTTTAGGACTAAAAATAATATTGTGAGGTGTGAGGTATTCAGAATAGACTGAAAATGAGTGTAAATTATGGTTTTTGAGGTTAATAATACTTTGGGATCAAAATGACCCCCAAATTCTATGATTTAAGCTGTTTTTTAGTGTTTTTTGAAAAAAACACCCGAATCCAAAACACACCCGAATCCGACAAAAAAAATTTGGTGAGGTTTTGCCAAAACGCGTTCGAACCCAAAACACGGCCGCGGAACCGAACCCAAAACCAAAACACAAAACCCGAAAAATTTCAGGCGCTCATCTCTAATATATATATATATATATTGCCCCTTTTGATCAAATGTACAATACTGTATATGAATACCAGATCAGCAGGGGTGTCTACCTAATATGTCTGTCAAAAAAAGGTCCTGATTCATGTTTGTAAGTAAAGCAAAAAAGCATGCAACTGGGAAAAACCATGTCGCACTGCAGGTGGGGCAGATGTGACAAGTTAGATTTGGGTGGGATGTGTTAAAACCAAAATCTAAATTGCAGTGAAAAATAAAGCTGTCTAACATGAGAGATGCAAAAGCAGACAGTATTTATCCTGCACAGAAAAATATATAAATGTATTTGCTCCCCTTGCATTGCAGCATGGTTTGTTCCAGACACAAAGTTGCTTGCTTTTCTTTGCTTTACTTACAAACATGATTTAGGCCCAAAGTCATCCAAAGACACATCGGGTTGGCACTGCAGCACAGCAGATGCCTATATATCTTACAGTTATATGCTCATGTCTGGCTGTGTATACGGGCGACCCGTTGACTGCCCGTACACTAGCTGCAGGGAGCGACGACGCTGACATCACATCTGGGTGGGCAAATTCAAATGCCCACCCACTTGTAATGTCTGGACCAACACATCAAGCGGGCCGATCAGTAAGTGTATATGTTTACCAGAATCGGCCACTCTGCGGATCCGGCGGTCAGAGGATAATATACAGTACCTTCTAGGTGCGCACCCAGACTTACTTGCTCTGCACATTTTACAACTGCCCCACCAGCGGTGCAGCATGCTCTTACCAAAGTGTACTCATATGGCTGGGCTTGCCCCGGAGTTATGAAAATGGGGTTGTGCCTCGAGGCCACATCCCATTCCTCTGAGGCCACGTCCCCCTTCGGTGGCACACACGGGCCCGGGTGTCACAGAGCATAGTGACGGCCCTACCTGAAATCAGTGAATGTTATTTACTAACATTGCATTTCAGTACAATTTGCATTACCCCATAGCAACCAGTTTATTTATAACCATTTATTTCTCTCTTGCCAGAATATCATTCAGTGCCGTGCACAGAATATCTATCTAATTATCTACATCACACACATTTTGCCAGCACCAAAGTAGGTTTTTTGGAGTGTGGAAGGAAAACAGAGGACAAGTCACCGGAGAAACCCCAAGCAAAACATGAGGAGAACATACAAACTCCACACTTATAGAGCCATGGTTGGAAATGAACACATGACCACAGAGCTGTAGCAGACCAATAATGGTCGTGTGCCTTCTCCAACCCCAGCACATGTGACGCCATGAAGAAGGGGGCCGGGCCTGACGCCATGACCAGGTTGATGAGCTCCTGCCACATCCTAAGGGCACACAAGGCGTCTCTCTAGCGGAACTGCAACATGTGTGCTGTTCATGTACCATGCAAGCCGAAAACAGGTGCCATCGGGTCACAGGCTCCAGCTGCCCTGGCCTTGCACCCTGAGCACCAACAATTCTCTCCCGGCCCTAGTTACAGCCCTGCGTGACCCCCGGCTGTGAGAACAGTCAACCAGTAATTAGAGGATATATTGTTTGCTGCAAAGTTACATCTAAATGCATTCTTATTAAATAACAATAACTGCCTAGAAGCAACTTATGTGATGGATAAATGATATCAGTCCCAAAAATATTAACAAAACTTAAATTCAGTTCTGTTGCTAAACAGGTGTGATTACACGCATCACGCGTGAGCTCATTACAGACCAGTGGGTAAGAATACTATTCTATTATATTTTAAAGTCTCATTTCTCAAAAAGAATCTTAACTCAGGTACTTACAAAATATGAGGAATAGATACACTGGGCCTCATTTATAAAGAGCAGCAGAAATTAATTATGTGCAGCTCAATTTGCACAAACAGGTCTAGATTTCCACCAAAGCGCACAGGTCTGTGTCACCAGCTGGCAGGGAACGCAGAGTCGGACAGGAGACTGAGCTGTGCAGCGACGGGAGATTCCTTGCTATGTATTCTGCAAACTGATTTTGCAGAGCAGTGAGACATCAGCACATAACTCTGTAGTGCCAGATGATTGGGTGAAGAGTGCGCAATTTTAGGGGCGATCGCTGCAATGGAGCAGAGCGCCCAGCCGTTGGCCACTCCACAGTAGAGCTTGAAGTTTCCACCAGCTCATTGCTGGACAATATGGGGTCACATCCTATGTCTTTATTGGTACCTAAGGTATTCAGCCCAAAACATCTCCGATCAATATATACGGAAGTCTTATCCACTGTGATTGCTACCTATTCCGATAATGCAGATAAATGCAGAAGAAGCACAGCGTCTTGTGTCCAATAAATACATTTAAAGCGACTATAAGAAGACAAATGTCACCTTGATACAAGAACAGTGGTGTTCTTCTTGGGACAGGTCCAAAAGATACACCTCCTGAAAAGTATGTTTTCACATACGTCCAAGCAGGGGCTTAGCCAGAACTTTGTGGGCCCCATAGCAACATTTTAAAGGGGCCCCCGTCCCAGTGCTTCTAGAGAGACCTCTCTCCGCAGCTACTTTTAATTGTATGCCTTAGTTCATTTTCGGAATCATAGTGGTGCCCTAGTTAATGTAATGCCCCATAGTAATGACCTAGTTCACATTATGTCATATTGTAGGGCTGCCAGTACACATTATGCAACACAGTAACCCCTATCACATAATAACATACAGTGTACCAAGTTCACATTATGCCACATCACAGTGTCCCCAGTTCAAATTATACCACACTATAGTGCCTCCACTTGATATTGTGCCACATTACAATGCCTCAGCTCATATTATGTAACACTGTAATGCACTCCAGGTCATATTATGCCACACTATAGTGTCTCCGGGTCTAGTATGGTACTGTATGCCGGCGGTCGGGCTCCCGGCGGCCAGCATACCGGCGCTGGAATCCCGACCGCCGGCATACCGACACCCGGGCGAGCGCAAATAAGCCCCTTGCGGGCTCGCTGCGCTCGCCATGCTGCGGGCACCGTGGTGCGCTACGCTATATATTCTCCCTCCAGGGGGGTCGTGGACTCCCAAGAGGGAGGAAAGGTGTTGGTATGCTGGGTGTCGGGATTCCGGTGCTGGTATATTGTGCACTGGGATCCCAACAGCCAGCAACCTAAATACCACCCATGTCTCCACTTCATATTGTGCAACATTACAGTGCCCCCAGTTCATATTATATAACATTATAATGCCCACCAGTTCATTTTATACCACACCACATTGCAGGCCCAAAGGCAAGTCTGTAAGGGCCTCTGCTGTATGTACCATCTAAAAAAAAGTTTTAATTATATGACAGGTACGGTGGGCCCCTCTCAGCTCTGGGCCCCATAGCAGCTGCACTCCCTGCACCTATGGTAGCTACACCCTGTATATAACACATGTAACTGTGACAGGGAAGGTGGCCCCTCTCAGCTCTGGGCCCCATAGCAGCTGCACTCCCTGCACCTATGGTAGCTACACCCTGTATATAACACATGTAACTGTGACAGGGAAGGTGGCCCCTCTCAGCTCTGGGCCCCATAGCAGCTGCACTCCCTGCACCTATGGTAGCTACGCCCTGTATATAACACATGTAACTGTGACAGGGAAGATTGCCCCTCTCAGCTCTGGGCCCCATAGCAGCTGCACTCCCTGCACCTATGGTAGCTACACCCTGTATATAACACATGTAACTGTGACAGGGAAGGTGGCCCCTCTCAGCTCTGGGTCCCATAGCAGCTGCACTCCCTGCACCTATGGTAGCTACATCCTGTATATAACACATGTAACTGTGACAGGGAAGGTGTCCTCTCTCAGCTCTGGCCCCATAGCAGCTGCACTCCCTGCACCTATGGTAGCTACACCCTGTATATAACACATGTAACTGTGACAGGGAAGGTGGCCCCTCTCAGCTCTGTACCCCATAGCAGCTGCACTCCCTGCACCTATGGTAGCTACACCCTGTATATAACACATGTAACTGTGACAGGGAAGGTGGCCCCTCTCAGCTCTGGGTCCCATAGCAGCTGCACTCCCTGCACCTATGGTAGCTACACCCTGTATATATTAACACATGTAACTGTGACAGGGAAGGTGGTCCCTCTCAGCTCTGGGCCCCATAGCAGCTGCACTCCCTGCACCTATGGTAGCTACGCTGTGTATATAACACATGTAACTATGGCAGGCAGGTGGGCCCCTCTCAGCTCTGGGCCCCATAGCAGCTGCACTCCCTGCACCTATGGTAGCTACGCCCTGTATATAACACATGTAACTGTGACAGGGAAGGTGGCCCCTCTCAGCTCGGGGCCCATAGCAGCTGCACTCCCTGCACCTATGGTAGCTACACCCTGTATATAACACACGTAACTGTGACAGGGAAGGTGGCCCCTCTCAGCTCTGGGCCCCATAGCAGCTGCACTCCCTGCACCTATGGTAGCTACACCTTGTATATAACACATGTAACTGTGACACGGAAGGTGGCCCCTCTCAGCTCCGGGCCCCAGAGCAGCTGCACTCCCTGCACCTATGGTAGCTACGCCCTGTATATAACACATGTAACTGTGACAGGGAAGGTGGCCCCTCTCAGCTCTGGGCCCCATAGCAGCTGCACTCCCTGCACCTATGGTAGCTACACTCTGTATATAACACATGTAACTGTGACAGGGAAGGTGGTTCCTCTCAGCTCTGGGCCCCATAGCAGCTGTACTCCCTGCACCTATGGTAGCTACACCCTGTATATAACACATGTAACTGTGACAGGGAAGGTGGCCCCTCTCAGCTCTGGGGCCCATAGCAGTTGCACTCTCTGCAAGTATGGCAGCTACACCCTGTATATAACACATGTAACTGTGACAGAGAAGGTGGCCCCCTCTCAGCTCTGGTCCCCAAAGCAGCTGCACTCCCTGCACCTATGGTAGCTACACCTTGTATATAACACATGTAACTGTGGCAGGGAAGGTGGCCCCTCTCAGCTCTGGGCCCCATAGCAGCTGCACTCCCTGCACCTATGGTAGCTACACCCTGTATATAACACATGTAACTGTGACAGGGAAGATTGCCCCTCTCAGCTCTGGGCCCCATAGCAGCTGCACTCCCTGCACCTATGGTAGCTGCACCCCTGTATATAACACATGTAACTGTGACAGGGAAGGTGGCCCCTCTCAGCTCTGGGCCCATAGCAGCTGCACTCCCTGCACCTGTGGTAGCTACACCCCTGTATATAACACATGTAACTGTGACAGGGAAGGTGGCCCCTCTCAGCTCTGGCCCCATAGCAGCTGCTCTCCCTGCACCTATGGTAGCTACACCCTGTATATAACACATGTAACTGTGACAGGGAAGGTGGCCCCTCTCAGCTCTGGGCCCCATAGCAGCTGCACTCCCTGCACCTATGGTAGCTGCTGCTACGCCCTGTATATAACACATGTAACTGTGACAGGGAAGGTGGCCCCTCTCAGCTCTGGCCCCATAGCAGCTGCACTCCCTGCACCTATGGTAGCTACACCCTGTATATAACACATATAACTGTGACAGGGAAGGTGGCCCCTCTCAGCTCTGGGTCCCATAGCAGCTGCACTCCCTGCACCTGTGGTAGCTACACCCCTGTATATAACACATGTAACTGTGACAGGGAAGGTGGCCCCTCTCAGCTCTGGGCCCATAGCAGCTGCACTCCCTGCACCTATGGTAGCTACACCCTGTATATAACACATATAACTGTGACAGGGAAGGTGGCCCCTCTCAGCTCTGGGTCCCATAGCAGCTGCACTCCCTGCATCTATGGTAGCTACACCCCTGTATATAACACATGTAACTGTGACAGGGAAGGTGGCCCCTCTCAGCTCTGGCCCCATAGCAGCTGCACTCCCTGCACCTATGGTAGCTACACCCTGTATATAACACATATAACTGTGACAGGGAAGGTGGCCCCTCTCAGCTCTGGGTCCCATAGCAGCTGCACTCCCTGCACCTGTGGTAGCTACACCCCTGTATATAACACATGTAACTGTGACAGGGAAGGTGGCCCCTCTCAGCTCTGGGCCCATAGCAGCTGCACTCCCTGCACCTATGGTAGCTACACCCTGTATATAACACATATAACTGTGACAGGGAAGGTGGCCCCTCTCAGCTCTGGGCCCCATAGCAGCTGCACTCCCTGCACCTATGGTAGCTGCTGCTACGCCCTGTATATAACACATGTAACTGTGACAGGGAAGGTGGCCCCTCTCAGCTCTGGCCCCATAGCAGCTGCACTCCCTGCACCTATGGTAGCTACACCCTGTATATAACACATATAACTGTGACAGGGAAGGTGGCCCCTCTCAGCTCTGGGTCCCATAGCAGCTGCACTCCCTGCACCTGTGGTAGCTACACCCCTGTATATAACACATGTAACTGTGACAGGGAAGGTGGCCCCTCTCAGCTCTGGGCCCATAGCAGCTGCACTCCCTGCACCTATGGTAGCTACACCCTGTATATAACACATATAACTGTGACAGGGAAGGTGGCCCCTCTCAGCTCTGGGTCCCATAGCAGCTGCACTCCCTGCATCTATGGTAGCTACACCCCTGTATATAACACATGTAACTGTGACAGGGAAGGTGGCCCCTCTCAGCTCTGGGCCCATAGCAGCTGCACTCCCTGCACCTATGGTAGCTACACCCTGTATATAACACATGTAACTGTGACAGGGAAGGTGGCCCCACTCAGCTCTGGCCCAATAGCAGCTGCACTCCCTGCACCTATGGTAGCTACACCCTGTATATAACACATATAACTGTGACAGGGAAGGTGGCCTCTCTCAGCTCTGGGCCCCATAGCAGCTGCACTCCCTGCACCTATGGTAGCTACACCCTGTATATAACACATGTAACTGTGACAGGGAAGGTGGCCCCTCTCAGCTCTGGGCCCCATAGCAGCTGCACTCCCTGCACCTATGGTAGCTACACCCTGTATAGAACACATGTAACTGTGACAGGGAAGGTGGCCCCTCTCAGCTCTGGGCCCCATAGCAGCTGCACTCCCTGCACCTATGGTAGCTACACCCTGTATATAACACACGTAACTGTGACAGGGAAGGTGGCCCCTCTCAGCTCTGGGCCCCATAGCAGCTGCACTCCCTGCGTCTATGGTAGCTACGCCCTCGCGTCCAAGTATGCATAGGCCGCATTCAGGACCAGAATAGCAGTGGTGTGGTTGGGAATACAGCCCCAAGCCCCCACATAAAAATAGGCCCATCACCATGACAGGATGGCAATAAGCAAGCCGCCCAGTTCACCTCATGGTCATCCAGAAATCATCAGTATGAAAATTGTATTTCTTTTTCCTCACAGAATTATGTGTTTTAGGTATTTAGGAAGACATTGGGTTTGATAGTGACATGAAGACACACCCATATTGCAGTGACCACACCCACAGCACTGGCCACACCCACACAGCAACGGTCACACCTCCTCCACTACTCACAACCTTGACCATTTTCAGCCCAAAGCCCATGTGACCCCTAATACGGGGGTTGCCTACGTGAGTACACCCCACTTACGCCTTCTCTAAGTATAGATGCAATGGAGAGACATACAAGTCTGTGTCAGCCCTACTTCCCTGTGCTCATTTCCTGCAAATTCACGCAAGATACGTTCCGCAAACCGGTGTCTATGCTCAACTCTGCGCCAAGCCCTGACATTGCATTACACTCAGCAATTTACTGAACTTGCGACGGTGCGCTGGTTCATTATTTATCAAGCTGTACCGCACCTCGTTAGAGACGCTCAATTCCAGGCACACCTTGCAGAAGAAGTATAATAGAGAACCTTAAACACATCAACGTTCCACATATTACAAGACAGTCCCGATGTCCCATCACTCTCCTGATTGTTATAGCCCATAAATTAGGCCAAACAAGCCAGAATGTTTTTAGAAAAATAGAATAAAATGTATGCATGGTTAGAAGTGGACGGAATTTGGACATTTACAGCACAGATACTGAGACTGACACTCAGCACACAGTGACATAGAAGTGGAACTGTGCATTTGTCATGCACACAGGATACAAACAGATACTGAGAAGTCGCCATAAAAAAGTGCAGTGTAGGAAAAAATTCTCATAGTAAACCGGCTCCACAGAATGTAGAGAGAATATAAATGACTCATGTAGGCGGAGTCAGGTACACACCCAGTCTGTCCCGTGTGGTGACAGGCCAAGAGTTCTAATCTTATTCTGCCACATTGACCCTAACAGTACGTACTCAAAGACTTACGTCCTCTGTACACATGGACAGGCTGACTGGATGGATGGACTATGTCTCTCTGATGGTGGGATGACCTGTAAGTGCAGCACTTAACTAGATGGAATGACACTCCAGTCATCTGCTTTCCAATGAACTCTTACCCTCAGATATTCCAGGAAGAATGCATTGTCCCTCAACCACTTTGATAATTGGATGGAATTGTGCTCCTTCTCTATTGTAGTTGGATGGACGGACACTAATCCATTGTGAAAGATGCAAGTACTGCCACTCATCCCATTTTGCTGGCTGGATGGAGGGTTATGCGCACAATTAAGTAAGTAATGCCATACACATAATTTTGCTCAGAGCTGGCCCTAACCAATATGACGCCCTAGGCAAGATTTTGGCTGGTGCCCCCTAGCACCGCCACTAGTTCTGCAGGAAATGCCTGGCATGAGTCAGCTGGCAGATCTGCTAACGTCGGGTGCCTTTTGTTTATGAAAATGCATCTGATTTGCATTACTATGTGGGTAGGACGCACAAGCAGCTTCTGCTGATTAAAATGATATGCAGCATGCCTATATTCTGTGTGCGACTGCGGCTGTATCTGCATATGAAATGCTACATTACAGTGATTTCCAGGAATACACTGAAACGTAGCATTTCGTATGCAGATACAGCCACAGTCACACACAGAATATAGGCATGCCACATATCATTTTAATCAGCAGAAGCTGCTGATGCCCCTAAGCATACCAAATGCCCTAGGCATTTGCCTAGTTTGCCTATGCCCAAGGCCGGCTCTGATTTTGCTAGCTGGACAGACTGTAACAGGCCCAGCTAGTTGCATATACAGATGATGAACTACTAATTTTAGACCTGGTTAGTTGAATGGATTGTCTCATGCAAACTTGGATGGATTGCTGTTCATACAGAACATCTGGCTGATCGGATGGACAGTCACATGTACAGCTTGTTGTTCTGATGGATAGTTTCATGTACAAGGAGAACATACTATCACCCATACACTTAGCAAATTCAATGGACTGTCACTTAGACACATTTTAGGTTGTCCGAACTGTCACACTTTTGTCGGATGGCCTGCAGCTTATGCAATTGCACAGATAGATGGACTGTCTCATACACTCACCCACATTCGAACATAAATGATGATGAATAAATGGGCCGTTGCCCCCACACTTTTCAGGTTGCTCGGACTGTACCTCAAACACCTGAATGGCAGAATGGACTGTCACAATCACCCACTATCAGCTGGATAGTTGTCTCTCATGTGATACGCCAGACTTATTAGAATGTCACGTGTACACCTGGCTAAACAGGTTGACTTTCACTCATACAGTAGGCTAGTTAGATGGACTGTCACTTTTGAACTTGGAAGGTTATATGAACTGTCAAACATAACCTTGGCTGATTGGACTGTTGCGCATATAACTGACTAGGGAAGTCGAGTGTTACAATCCTACACTGATTGTTGGATGTACTTACTTACTACTGGATGGACTATCACATATACACTTAGCTAGTTGAATGTATGGCCCTCATGCACTTGATTAGACTGGCTGTACTCTTGTTTGGATGGACCTTTCCTAATCCGCTTGGTTGCACAAACTGTCACTTGTGCTTTTTTGTCTAGATAGATAGACAGACAATAATAAATTGACCAGTTCAGTGGACTATCATACTCCTGACTGGCTGAATGGACTATATGTACTTGACAGGTTAATTGGACTGTCACTCAAGCATTTGGCAGGTTGGATGAACTATAACTCGCTCACTGGGCAGGTTGGATGGACTCTCATCTATATACTTGATGGACTGGAAGGATTGTCACTCATACACTTGGCAGATTGACTGGGCTGTTGCATGTACACATGGTTAGATGGACTTTCACTAATTTGTTTGGTTGTTCAATATGTCATACAAACATTTGTCTGGCTGGATGAACAGTCAATCAGATGCTTGACTACATTAAGTTTGATGCACTGTGATTCATGCAACTGGCAAGTCAGTGGTCTGACACTCATACACTTTGATGGTTATATGGACTGTCACTGGTGCACTTGGCATGTTGGGTGGTCTAACACTCATACACTTTGATGGTTATATGGACTGTCACTGGTGCACTAGGTATGTTGGGTGGTCTAACACTCATACACTTTGATGGTTATATGGACTGTCACTGGTGCACTTGGCATGTTGGGTGGTCTAACACTCATACACTTTGATGGTTATATGGACTGTCACTGGTGCACTAGGTATGTTGGGTGGGCTAACACTCATATACTTTGATGATTAAATGGACTGTCACTCCTACACTTGGCAGCATGGGTGGATTAACTCAAAAAGCTTTTATGGCTATATGGACTGTCACTTATGCACTTGGCAGCATGGGTGGATTAACTCAAAAAGCTTTTATGGCTATATGGACTGTCACTTATGCACTTGGTAGGTTGAGTGGTCCACCACTCATACACTTTTAGGGCCATATGGACTGTCACTAGTGTACGTGACAGGTTCAGTGGACTAACATACACTTTGATGGTCATATGGACTATTACTAGTGTACGTGGCAGGTTGGGTGGCCTAACACTCGTACATTTTATGGCTATATGGAGTATAAATAGTGCACTTGGCAGGTTGGGTGGCCTTTCACTCATACACTTTGATGGTTATATGGACTGTCACTAGTGCACTTGGCAGGTTGAGTGGTCTAACACTCATACACTTTGATGGTCATATGGACTGTCACACATATAACGTTCAGTATTATGGCCTTTCGGACGTATATTTGGATGTTGGATGGACTTCGTACTATGATTTTTTTCTCTGAATGCCAAATGATCCTGACCATTTAATTTAAAGCACGAAGCTACTCACTTCATAGCTTTCCCTCACAGCAGACGTATGCCGCGTTGGACTGAGACCCTGGAGGGCAAGGAGATGGAGCTGCGGATAAGGGTAATTTCTGATTTCATGGACAACCTTTTAAAACAGACAAGAGAGACAGTTAATTCATTGAGAACAGTTGCATCCAGCCTGACAATGAAAGTCCATTCATTTCCACCCTAATTGCTTCTGCAGTGACCCAGTATAACGTGTCAATATGGTCCCTACGTTCAATGAATGACACCAGGCTCTCTTTCCAATACCAACCAAGGCCACTAAGTATAGGATTATTTGGCAGAGCAATAAATACCGGATGAATAAATTAAGTGAATGGTCTGTGAATGATAAACTTATTCCAAACACAAGAATGCGCGTCCAAAGGTGAGTACCTATGTTTTTTCTTAGCTGACCTGTAAAATCAGTCTGTACTATTTTTAGCCAGAAATGGAAATGGTGAAGAGCATAATAATAACATATTAAACGAGCTCCACTTTAGTTCTATTCCCGTGATGACTTTAAACCTTTAGCGGCTAATCCTGATGCATTCTACAAAAGGCCCACATAATCCTATAATGTATTTGGGAGCAACTCTCTGCTTCAGAGATGAATCCGCAATCAGCCAACCGAAGCAGCTGTCTAGTGCGGGCAAATGACATCATCACATCATCAAGGTACGCATTAGAATTCAAGTGATGAAGCTTCTCTCAGGCTTCCCCTCTCAGTACACATATCTCAGCAATGCATGACGCTTCAGATACATTCCCTCAAGACAGGGCGGTTCTATGCACTAGCATTGTTGCCCCCCACCTAGTGCCCCCAAAAAATAAAAAAAAATGGCCAGTTTCAAGGAAAGACAGATCTGTCTGGTCCAGTACGAAGCAGAATAGAAGAGATATGCAAAAATGTATACTGTAAATGCACATCTCTGCATGCAAAAAGTTGCCGACAAGAGATCTGTCCATCCAAGGCAGCCGCCAGGGGGGGACTGTGGGGACTGGTGTCGTGTCCCGTGCCCTTACTGCCAATACTAGGAGAGCTGCACCAGGCTGTGAACCAACAGCGGGCTTCTTAAAACAAGCCTTCCCTGCGTATCAGCTCTCTTTGAACCATTCCTGTAGGTCCGCAATGCTCCACCTATATGTAATGTCACAATGTATGACATCACATAGGGGTGTAACAGTGCGCATAATCATTTTTTTGGGGGGGAGGGGCTCTGTCTATTTTGTCAGTCCCAGGCCCCATAATTTCTGATGGCAGTCCTGTGTCCATCCATAAATGGAGTGGGAGGGTACAACCCCCTATGTCTCACTGAATACATAAATGTAGAAAAACAACATAATTTTCTTGCAAAACTAGAAATACAATTTCAATACTTATTATTTATTGCCGACTGTGGGGTCTATTTACTAAGCCTCGGATGGAGATAAAGTACTAGCCAATCAGATCCTAACTGCCATGTCACAGGCTGGGTTTGAAAAATGACAGGAGCGGATTGGTCGGTACTTTATCACCATGCAATTTATCACTCTCCAAGGCTTCATAAATATGGGCATAAATTACTTTTCGGTTGTTGAAAGCTTCATATAGTAGCTGGAAAAGTTTAAAATGAATTATCACTTACGCAAAATTGCAGTGTAAGGCAGTACAGTATATTACAAAGTAGATATTTCCACAAAGAAAGAATCATTGTCACAGAAAAACACACAGCCCCCGCTGGCTATCTGCCTGGGTGATGACATCACACGATCATAGCCGCGTTCCCAATGACCTCATCAAACCACCATAACCAACAGATCCAGCCACTGCTCTGACAGACGTACGTACACATACAGTACCAAAAGTTATATAGAAGTTTTCTCAAAAAGTATTTAAAAGCTTCTATTTTTCTGCCTCCGCACAACAAATTATATTTTATGTGTAGTGTTTAGAATGTTTTTTTTTTTGTTTTTTTGTCTGTTTTTGGTAGTTAATCAATCTCAGAATGGTATACAGAGACTGGACAATGGGCAGTCTTCCTAGTCCGAGTCTTCATGATCATGGTTCCGGAGGTCCATTACTGCGTCGCTATTCAATAACACACTACAGTGAAACGTAGACTGGAAAAATGTAGCACATTATAGAGAGAGAAAGTCACGGAAAAAAAAAAAAATTAAAAAAAAAATATATATATATATATATATTATAGATATAGCTATACTGTAATCTCCTATATAATAGCCCAGATCTGTGACTTTGTGCTTCATTTGCTAATGCTGGGCGGAGTCACAACACTGGGCGGAGTTAGTCAAATGAGTCACAGATCTGGGCAAATCTATAGGAGACTAGGAGCAGAAGCAGATGGTATGGGCATGGCACAGGCAGGGGTGCATACCTCCCAGCTTTCTTCAGGCAGAAGGAGGGACACACATACGGTGAAAAGGGGGCGTGGTCAATAAAAAGGGGCGTGGCTTCGCGGGAGCACCCACGATCGCGAGCCACGCCCTGTTTTCGTCAGTGAGGGGGCATGCCCAGCGCTCTGTGAGCTGCTGGCATGCCCCCAGGGGTGGATTATGAGTCCGGGGGCCCCAGGGCACTTGAGACAGGGGGGCCTATCTCATTGCTGTGCCTGCTGTGGGTTTGGGGCGTGACCTAATTGCGCCCACGTGGCCACGCCCCTTTATGCAAATTCCGGGAATTTTTGGTTTTTTTAATGGGATTTTGGCCCCTCAGCTAGGGGTAAATCCAGAGGGGGTGGTCACTCCCCCCTACACACCCGCACAGGCAGAATAAAGCAGGGAGACTGCTGCCTCCCTGCAACACCACAGACCTGCCAATACGCTGCAGCGTGTGCTGACTGTAGCACAATGCTGTTGCTGGCAGGACGGGGGAGCTTCAGAGCTGGGACAGAGCTACTCCAGCCGGGGGGCCCACTAAAACTGTGGGGCCCACAGTACGTACCCCCTGGGCCCCCCCCTTAATCCGGCTCTGCTGCCGGACCCCCCCTTAATCCGTACCCCCTGATGCCCCCTCTCCCTCTGTCTCCACTAAATAGTCTATTCACCGCTTCTCTGCTAAGCAGAACAGCGAGTACAGGAGCTTCCCAACTGTCCCCCCCCCTCCCCACCACCACCACCACCGCAGGACACTGCGGCCCACTGGTGGGACAGCAGGACAGACCCCCAAAAATGGGACTGTCCCGCGAAAATCGGGGCAGTTGGGAGGTATGGGGGTGTGTGAGGGGGTATGCCGTACAGACAGACGGGCACCGCTCACTGTGTGCTTGAACCCCACATCAGCATACTCAGCAGGGTCTCTCTGGTGCGGAGGAGCGTCACTTTCTAGCACACTCCACGCTTCTTAGCTGCAGTTTTGTGGGGCACCTGCCGCTGTGCAGGTTCCGTACTGCCTCTATTATCTCCAGCCCCAGCAACCCCACCGCTAGCTGCAGCGCTGCCGCCTGCAGTGAGGTGCGCCCAGCTCCTTCACACACTGTAGCCGGCTGGTAGCACTGCAGAAGTCCGCGCTGCTTGCAGGCTCCGACCCCCTCCTCCCTCCAGCCGCAGCGTCTCCTGGGAGCTAACCAGTCACTCCCAGTCTCCCCTTACCACAGTGCCCGGCAGCCGCAAGGTCCGCGGTATGTGACTGAGGAGTGGGGGGAGGGATGTGGGCGGGCAGAGGAAGCAGGATTCCAGCCTGAGAGAGTCAGCCATGCCAAGTCTCCAGCAGCAGCAGATCCCAACAGGTTGGAGTGGAACAGCAGCAGCCAGCAGCAGTGACTCCGGTAAGACACATCTGTCTGTCACCACTGTTCTGTCCCTAATAACAATCTCTCCCGTGCCCTGTGTTCTGTCGGGTGGTATTCATGTGACCGCCGGTCAGCTGACCGACAGTCACATGACCTCCTCCACCAGCCCGACGGGTCACTGTCCCGATGGTCGGCATGCCGACCAACAGGGACTATTTCCACTCGTGGGTGTCCACAACACCCATAGAATGGGAATAGAACCTGTGGCGACCGCAGGTCGCCACCGAGCCCGCAGCGCGGCGAGCGCAGCGAGCCCGCAAGGGGCTTGCTGCACTCGCCCCTACCCGCTGGGATCCCGGCGTCGGTATGCTGCCAGGATCCCGGCGTCGGTAAGCTGACCGGCGGTCAGGAGACCGGCGGTCAGCCGTACTACACCCGTTCTGTCATGTCCCTGTCACCCCTGGCCTTGCCCTGTCACCCTTATCCTGGCCCTGTCACCCTTATCCTGGCCCTGTTACCCCTATCCTGGCCCTGTCACCCCTGGCCTTGCCCTGTCACCCCTATCCTGGCCCTGTTACTCCTATCTTGGCCCTGTCACCCCTGTGCTTGCCCTGTCAACCCTATCCTGGCCCTGTCACCTCTGTCCTGGTCCTGCCGCCCCTACCCTGGCCCTGTCACCCCTATCCTGTCCCTGTCATTTCTGTCCTGGCCCCGTCGCCCCTGTCCTGGCACACCTCTCCACCCGCAGCATCTACAGACACCCTCCCCCATCTGCAGTCCCCCCCGCACCCACTACATTCTGTACATCGTGCCCTGCAGGTGCTGTTCACGCCGTCGCAAGGGGCTGCGCCTCCTTCACCATCGCACGCCCTTTCATTGTGCAATATTTAACCACTAACAAAGGAATGCAGGTGATACTCCATATAATACAAATATTGAACCCCAGATAGGCATGTAAGGGTTAAGGGGGCGTAGCCCCTTGCGACGGTGTGAAGAGCGCCCGTAGGGCGCGATGAAGCACCTAGTAATATAATATTTAGCAACCTATTTTTTCCAACTGAAAAAAGCTGGACCTGGTCTTCAGTTGCCCGTGAGAGCATCCGGGCTTTTGGTACAAAATTGTTTCCATATTTGAAGTGCCACATATCTTGCAGCTGTCATATTGCTGCTATAAGCCAGGGGTAGGCAACCTGTGGAACTCCGGCAGCTGTGGAACTGCACATCCCAGCATGCCCTGCCACCATTTTAGCAGAATCTAACAGCAAAACTCAAGTAGGGCATGCTGGTATGTATAGTTCCACAGCGGCTGGGTGGCATCCAAAATCACTTTTTCCTCTGCACAAGTGTTCTCCCTGTGAAAGGGGCTCATTTACTGACGCTGTGCGCAAAGTAATGACATACTGTAATTCCTATCCACAGTCTGGTTCAGTCGGACTAATGAAATGTAAGATCTGATTGGGGTGCTGGGATTACAGCACATGTTCTACACGACTATTTTATTAAGTAATCCCTACTGAGCCTGAGACACATCCAATTGCCTCCGACAGCCCGGATAATTAATTATGGTGCATGGCACGACCAACTTTGCAGTAATTCTCATTTAGCGATGTCATACACGTCTTATGTATTTTTTTTCTTCTGTATTATTAATTGTTTGCTGCCTGGTAGTCAGATCCCCAGTTGCTAAAGAAAGATGTAAGTGAGATCGATCATGCTACAGTGATAGCAGCGGGGAGAAGATCTCCTCCCTGTGGGGTGACAGACGTCTCAGCGCAGTGCCATTAACATAAGAGGAAATGGGAAATTCCTTGTCTCAATCTGCTCCCTGACAGGGCTCCATTCACACTGAATAATAACGCCACAAATGAGCATCAGTTCCCGCACTGTGGGACGGAAGTCCAAACGCGTCCGCTTCTAGCGATTATCAGTGGACCGACTATGGGGCCTAATTCAGACCTGATGGCAAAAGCAAAATCTTTCTCTAATGGGCAAAACCATGCTGCACTGCAGGGGAGGCAGATATAACATGTGCAGAGAGAGTTAGATTTGGGTGGGTTATTTTGTTTCTGTGCAGGGTAAATACTGGCTGCTTTATTTTTACACTGCAATTTAGATTTCAGTTTGAACACACCCCACCCAAATCTAACTCTCTCTGCACATGTTACATCTGCCCCTCCCCCCTGCAGTGCACATGGTTTTGCCCATTAGAGAAAAAGTTTGCTGTTGCGATCAGGTCTGAATTAGGCCCCTGCACCGCAAGGATTGAACGCGGACTGAGTAAGAGCAGGACCGGGAGCAACTGGGCAGCTGCTGTACAGATGGATGACCATATAAGACCTGTCTCAACAAAGCCCCTCGCCAGGTTCTGTTTCCACTCTATGGGTGTCGTGGACACCCATGAGTGGGAATAGTCCCTGCAGGTCAGCCTTCTGTCTGCCGGCATTTTGATCATTCAGGATCCTGGCGTCGGCATGGTGACCACCGGGATCCCGAGCACTGGTCACATGACCGCATCCCGTTCCTCATACAGGTATAAAAGAAAATACAGTTAGGGAGACTGAGACGTCTGCACCCAAAACACCCAGAAAAGTAAAGATTGTGAAATCCTTGAAGCCTCCACATAAATGACAGAGCTGCAGGAGCTGCAGTAGTGATGAATATAACGCGTGAAGCAGGAATTCTCTCAGCGGTCTGGGAGGTTATCAGATGATTTTGGGCATGTTGGGGGGGGTGTGGCCTGATTTTCCAGTCAGCAATGCTCTCTGCGATATTGGCTATTTGGTAGATGTTAGAAGGTTTGCAGGAACTGCTACCAGTTCCATGTACCAGCTCCTATACTCCATCCTGGGTGGACCTCGGTGACCTGGCCGTGAGTCTCTGCCCATCACTCTCCCTGATGCTGCTGTAGGCTGGTGTTCTGTTCCCTGCACCCCGGTGACCACCGCATGAAGAAACTACCCTCTCTGCCCCACTGTTCTCGGGAGCTGGGGTACATACCCCGAATCCGGTACAATCCAAGTAAATATGGGATGAAGAGCATCCCGACTCTAACCCCTACCCTACTACCCTAACCTAAACCTAACCCTAAAGATTAGCCCTAATACCTTATCCCTGGCCCTTACACTCTAACCCCTGACCCTAACCCAACGCTAACCTTAAACCCAAATCTCTCCCTAACCATAACCCTTAACCCTCATACCTTAACAAAACCACATGAAAAAAACCCCTAATATCCTATCCCTAATACCCTAACCGCTAAACCAACCCTAATACCCAAGTCCACCCCTAAAACTAACCTAATAATCTAACCTCTAACTCAAACCCCAACACCAACCCTATTAGGACCCCCCTATCCAATAACCACTAAAATAACCGTAATACCCTAACCCACCGCTAAACTAATCATTATACTCGAACCCTAATACCATAACCCTAAAGGGCAGGCTAAGCCAACTAGGCACATGCCAAAGGCTCCATTGATTTACAGTGAAGTGTAAACAAAATATTGTGAATTTTGCATACACCCGGACACTAGATCTGCAGACTATACCGTGCTAATGAAGATCCTGACCACTAGGGGGCCTCTATGTAGCTGTGCAACAGAATTTCATGTCTTTTACCCTACTGATATGGTTTGACCAATATGCAATAAGTGGCCCATAGTCTCATGTATGAAACTCTCATCATTCTGTAAATTGTAAGACTGCGAGCAGGGCCCTCATCCCTCTCTATTAATACCCATCTCGTCGTATTACTGTATTGCTCTTTGGCCCTCATTCCGAGTTGTTCGCTCGCTAGCTGTTTTTAGCAGCCGTGCAAACGCTATGCCGCCGCCCTCTGGGAGTGTATCTCAGCTTAGCAGAAGTGCGAACAAAAGGATCGCAGAACGTCACCAAAATATTTTTGAGCAGTTTCAGAGTAGCTCCAGACCTACTCCTAGCTTGCGATCACTTCAGACTGTTCAGTTCCTGTTTTGACATCACGAACACGCCCTGCGTTCGACCAGCCACGCCCGCGTTTTCCCAGGCACGCCTGCGTTTTTCCTGGCACGCCTGCGTTTTTCAGCACACTCCCTGAAAACGGTCAGTTACCTCCCAGAAACGCCCCTTTCCTGTCAATCACTCTGCAGCAGTGCGATTGAAAAGCGACGCTAGACCTTGTGTGAAAAAGCATCGGCTGCTGTGAAAGTACGTCGTGCATGCGCATTGCGCCGCATACGCATGCGCAGAAGTGCCGCTTTTTTGCCTAATCGCTGCGCTGCGACCGAAAACAGTTAGCGATCAACTCGGAATGACCCCCTTAATTGTAAAGTGCAGGGGAAATACTGGCTGCTTTTGCATGTAGCCTACAAATGTTAGACAGCTTTATTTTTACACTGCAATGTAGATTTCAGTTTGGACACACCCCAGCCAGATCTAACTCTACATGGTTTTGCCCAGTTGCTTGCGCTTTTACTTTACTTACAAACATGTATCAGACCTTTGTTCAAACAGGACATGTTCACGGGTGTGGTTCATCAAATCGACAGTGTCTAGGTCGACAATGTTTAGGTCGACCACTATAGGTTGACAGTCACTAGGTCGACATGGATGGAAGGTCGACAGGGTTTATAGGTCGACATGTGCTAGGTCGACAGGTCTAAAGTTCGACATGAGGGTTTTGTTTTCTTTTGGTGTAGTTTTCTTCGTAGAGTGACCGGGATCCCAAATTAGTGCACCGCGTCCCCTCGCATGGCTCGCTTCGCTCGCCATGCTTCGGGCATGGTGCCTTCGCTCCGCTACCGCTTCGCTCGGCACACTTTACCGTTCCAATCGTAGTCCACGTGGATCGTTAAGTATGAAAAAATTCAAAAAAAAGAAAAAAAATGTGAAAAACTCATGTCGACCTTTAGACCTGTCGACCTAGCACATGTCGACCTAGAAGCCCTGTCGACCTTCCATCCATGTCGACCTAGTGACTGTCGACCTATAGTGGTCGACCTAAACATTGTCGACCTAGACACTGTCGATCTTCAGACCGGATCCCCATGTTCACACCCAGGTATCTGTTATATGTGAGGCCTGTTCCATTTCTCTGAGAATGTTCTACAAATGGCCTCCAGTGATAACTGTCAGGTACACAAATAAGAGGACAGGGGCCGGCTTAAGAGCCACATGGGCCAGGGGCTGAAAATGTTCAATGACCTATACTGAAAAGGGGAGGAGACATCACCAGGGCTGTGTGGGTGTGGCCAGTCCTGTTCGTGTGTGACCAGTGATGTGTGGGTGTGGCCAGTGCCATGTGGGCATGTACACATGCCCACATGTACGCTATCGCTATCGGCCGCATTGATAATCTAGATTTGTAATAAGGGCAGCAATTCAAGGAATAGTCAATTCTGGGAAAGGGGAGTACTAGGCAGGGAAGGGGTCTCACCATTTGTGTTAGCGACGTGGTCCTCGGGAAATGGTGCAGGCGATGACTCGTTAAATAATGCTGATAGTGTTGAGGGACGGGCCTGACCTGGAACTGGGTGTGCGTCAGTCCGGCGTCCACACTGAGGTCCCTGAGAAATGGAGGACAAAGAGGCGACAGATTACTCACTACACAAAGTGTTTAGCGTTCAGACACATCAAGATTTGTATCCAACTGGATCTAAAATCTATTGGCGTGTTTAGCTAGCAGTAAATAGGGCCCAGGACCGTATATACACGGAGGGCAAGGAGATATTATCAGGGCAGTTTACAAACATCATCACTTTCCCACTTCCAGAACAGGACGGGATTACCATCTAATCCATCTCTCCGGGTGGAGTGTAAAATGACAGGTGGCTGGGCCTCCTCCGCATCTCTCTCCGTGACTTGAAGAGAACAAAAAGCTTTTGCCCTTGTTTATCAATGAGTGATACATTTCACTGTGAGTGATAAAGTGCACCAGCCAATCCGCTCCTGTCATTTTTCAAACACAGCCTGTGACACGGAAGTTGGGAGCGGATTGGCTGGTGCAATTTATCAC